>NC_061112.1:13125766-13127866 GCF_002878395.1 Capsicum annuum | reverse complement strand
TTTTGTGTAATTTTTTCACTCCTTTTATCCAATCAGTTTTCTTTCTTATTTTATTAATAACTCTTTTTGCTCTTACTTTTTGTTTACATAGTGTTGTAAACCACCAATCTGTTTTAGTTATTATATGTGGGTATAATTTATCTAAAAATGACATTCCTAAAAACATATTTTTTGATGTTAGTTCATAATTATAAATTTCTTCTATTGTTATTATTTTATCTCATATCTGTATTTTTACATTTTTAGCTTTCTATGTAATTCAACTTCCTTCATTATTAAATCTTTTGACTACTATTGGTGTTTTAAATTTATCCCATTTATTTTCTGGTAAACAGTTGTATCTACATAAGTTTGCTTCTGCTCCTGTATCTATCATAGGTGTATAATACCTATTTTAATATCCTTCTACTATTATTTTAACAAGTACATATATTTTCATATCATGTTAAAGCTCTTTTTATGAATAATCTTTCTTTATTATATATTATAGATAATTGTGTATTCTCTATATTGTATGGGTTTACTTGTTCTAACTATTTTATTCCTAATATTATGTCTGTTTTTTGCATTTCTTCCTTTATTTCAAATTCTATTTTTATTTTTATGACTCCTATTATTTTTTTCTGTCGTATCTTTAATGTTTATTAAACTCCTTGATACATCTGGGCATATATTACTATTAGATTTTATTTCTTCACTTTTTACTAGATATTTTGCTATATAATTTTCTTCTTGTCCTGTGTTTAAGAGTATTAAATATTCTTTTTTATTTATTGTTCCTGTTATATAATATTGATTTAAATTAACTGTTTAAGTTGTTTCATAACTTGTTCTTTTTTTTATGAGTTTGATGATTCTGTTTTTTCATGAGCTATTCTTTTTGTACTTATTCTATCATTTAGTATTTCTAAATCTTCTTCTATATCTATGTCTTTGTAACTATAATCATTATTATCAATTGTTTTTACAAATTGTTCAAAAGGACTTTCTATTTGTATTTTATTAATTTTATTTTTCTGTTATTTTATGTTTTATGGTTAATACATATAGATTTTTACATCTTGTTGTAAATATTTTACTTCCTGGGGTTAGGTTTATTCCTGTTATTTTTCAATATAATACTAATGATTTATCTATATTTTTATTTGTTATTGCTACTGAATAATTCGCACTTATTACACATTTAAATTTTTGGTATATTAAGTTCCCTCTTATGGCAGTTATTATACTTTTTTCTATAGGTTTTATAATTCTATCATCTGCTAAATATAATTCTATTGGTGTATCTATTCCTTCTCTAAAACATGCTTTCATCAATATCTCTGTTCCTTCAAGGTGTATATATTTTATTAGGTCTCTACTTTTTATATCGTTTATTTCTTTATTAATTATTCTCTTTATTCCTAGTGGTATACTAGCTCTATCTTTTGCATATCTACAATCTATTACGCGTTCCTTTTGGCTTAGTACGTAGTATTCTTCCTTTTTTCTACTAAATATATTTTTTATTTTTGGTATTTTAAATATTGTTTCTACACTTAAGTCTAACTCTTTTCCTTTTATTTCGTCAAATATATTATTATCAAATATTATTTTTTGATAAGTTCCTTCTTCATTTAAATATTCTTCTTTTGTTATTATTTTTATATCTTCTTCAATTATTTGGTTCATCTAAATCACTATCTATTTCATTATCTGTTTCATTCCCGAAATTTCATATATACTATCTTCACCTTTTAATTCATAATCTATATAATCTATATGCATATATTCTGTATTTTCTATTTTTATTTTTGATATTTGTTTCTTTTTTGGGTTTTAAGCATTTTACAGTCTCTAGCTAAATGTCCTAGCTTCCCACAATTATAACAAGTACATTCTTTTATAGATTTTTTTTTCCAATATGGTCTTTTATGTTTATAATTTTTTACATAATATCTTTTTCTTGGTTTCTTATATTTAAATTTTGATTTTTTGTATTTCTTATATTTCTTATGTCTTTTTATTTTCTTATAATATCTTTCTTCACATCCAAATTGAGGTGCTATTTTATCTTAGCATGTTGCAAAGATAAAATAGCACCTCAATTTGGATGTGAAG
>NC_061112.1:13020535-13125666 GCF_002878395.1 Capsicum annuum | reverse complement strand
TCTCTAGCTAAATGTCCTAGCTTCCCACAATTATAACAAGTACATTCTTTTATAGATTTTTTTTTCCAATATGGTCTTTTATGTTTATAATTTTTTACATAATATCTTTTTCTTGGTTTCTTATATTTAAATTTTGATTTTTTGTATTTCTTATATTTCTTATGTCTTTTTATTTTCTTATAATATCTTTCTTCACATCCAAATTGAGGTGCTATTTTATCTTTGCAACATGCTAAATTTCTTATTAATGTTTTTTTCATTTTTATTTCTTCTCTATATTTTTCACATAGATTTCCATACCATTATTGTAAAAATTTTATTCTTGCTCCTAGGGTATCTACTATTTTTGCTTCATCCCAACTCTTTATTATTTTTGAACTAAATGGTTCAGGTAATTTGCTAAAATATAATCTTCTTATTTCTTTACTTTCCTCTATATTATATGTTCCCTTATAGTAGTATTCTTTAAATGCGCACATATATTCATCTATATAGCACATATTACGTATTTCTAATTTTAACATTAAATTCCTATTCGTATCTTTTTCTTTATTTTGTTGTTGTTGTTGTTGTTGCTCTTCTTCTTCTTCTTCTTCTTCTTCTTCTTTTTCTTCTTCTATTGTTATGCTGCTAAATTCATCTCTTATAGCTACTTCATATTTTTTCAATATTTCTGTTGGTGATATTTTAGTAGTTGTTGATGTTCCTTCTGTTTTATTATCAGATCTTAATACCTATTTACTTGCTTCGGCTAGATTTAAAAACCATAATTTTACTGTTCCTAGTAATTTCCTTTCTATATATTCTGGTGTATTTGTTGTATCTATATTATTATCTAATAATTGTTTTGACATATATCCTGCCCATAATTGTATTATTTTATTTGTGTCTATTACACAGTCTAAATCTAAAAAGTTATAATTTTTATTAATTATTTGTTTTGGTGTCCATTTGTTATATTCATTTTTTAGGTTATATTTATTAAACTTATCTTTATAATAATATGTAGGTTTTCTTATTTCTGATGTACTAGGTATTACGTTTTCATCGTCTTCTTTATTAAGAGTATTTATTTTTGTGTTTGTATTTTCTAAGTTTTCTTTATTAATTACTTCATGTTTTTCATTAATTTTTAGTTTTCCTATGTTTTTTAGAATTTCTGTATATGTTTCACCACCTTCCGAATCATAATTATCTGTTTCTTCAGCATCTATTGTATTTATTTCTAATTCACTGGTTTCTGATTCTTTATTTTTTATTTCTAATTTTTTTTTAAATTGATTTATCTCGTTTAATAATTTTTGTTCTTTATCTTTTTCTTCTTTTTCTTTCTGCCTTTTTTCATATAGGTTTTTTAATATTTGTAGTTCTTTTTCTAATTCAGCAATCCTACTATTTTAGTTTCTTCTATTTTTCGTATTTCTTCTATGGTTTGTTGTTTTGTTTTATCTATTATAAATTCTTCTTTGTTCATTTTTTTTAAATGTATATAGGTTATGTTGATATATATATTCTAGACTATCTATTGTTGATTCTAAATTTGATATTTCTTCTTTTTGTGCATTTATTGAGTTTTTACTAACTCTGACAACTATGTGATACTGTAGTCTTTCTATCATTATTTTTAATTCTTTATGTTTTTCAGATATTATTTGTTTTAATTCTTTATATTTTTGTAATTTTTGTTCGTTATTCATCTAAACAATATTTATAATATTTTGGTGAATATCTAAATCTAATTTTATCATAGTTAATAAATTAATCAAATAAATCCAAATATAATATTTGATAATAATATATTTGATGAAATAAATTTTATTCTTGCTCCTAGGGTATCTACTATTTTTGCTTCATCCCAACTCTTTATTATTTTTGAACTAAATGGTTCAGGTAATTTTCTAAAATATAATCTTCTTATTTCTTTACTTTCCTCTATATTGTGTGTTCCCTTATAGTAGTATTCTTTAAATGCGCACGTATATTCATCTATATAGCACATATTACATATTTCTAATTTTAACATTAAATTCCTATTCGTATCTTTTTCTTTATTTTGTTCTTCTTCTTCTATTGTTATATTGCTAAATTCATCTCTTATAGCTACTTCATATTTTTTCAATATTTCTATTGGAGATATTTTAGTAGTTGTTGATGTTCCTTCTGTTTTATTATCAGATCTTAATACTTTTTTACTTGCTTCGGCTAGGTTTAAAAATCATAATTTTACTGTTCCTATTAATATATCCTTTCTATATATTCTGGTGTATTTGTTGTATCTATATTATTATCTAATAATTGTTTTGACATATATCCTACCCATAATTGGAGGAACAAAGATATTGATAAAAGCATATTTTAGAGAAGAAATAGATACACCAATAGAATTATATTTAGCTGATGATAGAATTATAAAAACTATAGAAAAAGTATAATAACTTCCACAAAAGGAAATTTAATATACCAAAAATTTTAATTTATAGTAAGTGCAAATTATTCAGTAGAAATAACAGATAAAAATATAGATAAATCATTAGTATTATATTGGAAAATAACAGGAGTAGAACTAACCCTAAGAAGTAAAATATTTACAGCAAGATATAAAAATCTATACGTATTAACAACAAAACATAAAATAATAGGAAAAAATAAAATTAATAAAATACAACTAGAAAGTTCTTTCGAACAATTTGTAAAAATAATTGATAATAATGATTATAGTTACAAAGACATAGATATAGAAGAAGATTTAGAAATAATAAATGATAGAATAAGTACAAAAAGAATAGCTCATGAAAAACCAGAATCATCAAGCTCATAAAAAAGAACAAGGTATGAAACAATTTCAACAGTTAATTTAAATCAATATTATATAACGGGAACAATAAATGAAAAAGAATATTTAATACTCTTAAACACAGGACAAGAAGAAAATTATATATCATAATATCTAGTAAAAAGTGAAGAAATAAAATCTAATAGTAATATATGCCCAGATTTACCAAAGAGTCTAATAAACATTAAAGATTTTGCTTCTTTGTATATACTGTTTTTCTAATAATTCATCTATATGCATTTTAAATTTTTTTAAATCGTCAAAATTATATGTTAATGGTTTTTGGGTTATTATCCTATTTTTTCTATTAATTCAATTTTTATAGTAGTTTTATGTTTTCCCCATCCTTTTAATGGATCTTCACTATATAATTGTATTAATCTTTTCTTTATTATTTCTACCTTATCTATTGAAAATATAGTTATTTCCTTTTTATTTATCGAAAATACAACTAGTTCTACTGTGTCTTCTGTATTTTTTATATTTTCTAACTTTTGTGTAATTTTTTCACTTCCTTTTATCCAATCAGTTTTCTTTCTTATTTTATTAATAACTCTTTTTGCTCTTACTTTTTGTTTACATGGTGTTGTAAACTACCAATCTGTTTTAGTTATTATATGTAGGTATAATTTATCTAAAAATGGCATTCCTAAAAGCATATCTTTTGATGTTAGTTCATAATTATAGATTTCTTCTATAGTTATTATTTTATCCCATATCTGTATTTTTACATTTTTAGCTTTATATGTAATTAAACTTCCTTCATTATTAAATCCTTTGACTACTATTGGTGTTTTTAATTTATCCCATTTATTTTCTGGTAAACAGTTGTATCTATATAAGTTTGCTTCTGCTCCCGTATCTATCATAGGTGTATAATACCTATTATAATATCCTTTTACTATTATTTTTACAAGTACATATATTTTTATATCATGTTAAAGCTCTTTTTATTTGTTCCTGTTCTGTAATATTGATTTAAATTAACTGTTGAAGTTGTTTCATAACTTGTTCTTTTTTATGAGCTTGATGATTCTGGTTTTTCATGAGCTATTCTTTTTGTACTTATTCTATCATTTATTATTTCTAAATCTTCTTCTATATCTATGTCTTTGTAACTATAATCATTATTATCAATTATTTTTACAAATTATTTGAAAGGACTTTCTATTTGTATTTTATTATTTTTATTTATTCCTATGCAATCGTCCCATACCGACTGATAGACATAGGTGCATACTGGTGATAGGCGATGCACATGAAGGAATGAATGCAAAATATACCATCAATATTACAATGCATCATAACTGTCCTCATCAGGACCATCATCATCGTCATCAACCTCCGGCCTCACCGGGTATCAATATCATCTCAATAGTATCCTTTGAACTCGAACCGGGTATCAATATTATCATAATATCCTTCGGCCTTGCCGGGTATCAATATCATCTCAATAGTATCCTCCGGAATCGAACCGGGTATCAATATCACCATAATATCCTCCGGCCTTGTCAGGTATCAATATCATCTTAATAGTATCCTCCGAACTTGGACCGGGTACAATATCATCATAATATTCTCCGGCCTTGCCGGGTATTAATGTATCATCATAACTCTTGACACATAAATATAAGCATATAACTGACCCAAGTCATTTATGACTTGCTGGGACTGAGGGGTCGGTAACCGGACAGTTTATTTATTTTTTAGAGTCAACTCCCTATTTTAAAATGGCCACCGATCAAAAACTTCAGCAAAATGATCTCGGATGAAAATTTTGACTGCACTAGCATATCTGAAATATCAATTTTAGTCTATGATACGGGACAAACAAGAGAACACAAAACAACTCCAGAACAGTCCACTAATCTAAAAGATTTGAGGACCCTTTTGAAGACCACTCTCGGATTCGCTATCAACAACACAATAACAAGATAAAGAGGTGTGTTTTCAACACCAAAAAAGCCATAATATAAGATGAACAAGATGAACACAATGGTTACAAAATTCAGATTCAACAAGTCATAAAAATAGTCCACCATGAATCTACAAAGTGCAATAAGATAAAGATAGGTAGATAGACCAAATGAGGGAATAATATTAACAACCCAAGACTTGTTACACTCTTGGACCTTTAATACTACACACAACACAAACCTATCTCTTACATTGGTACAAGAGTGACCTCGATCTCCCAAGCACCCAATGTTTCCAAGCTTGAATCCAACACGAGTGATTCTACACTCAAGTTGATTTCCCTAGTTACAAGTTTCAGATTTTTAGTCTTCTCTCTTTAGAGAGGAAATGTTTCTAAGAGTTATACAACATCCATATTCAGCAAAGTCTGCCTAACAAATGACCTAAAAGGTTCCTTATATAGTAGTTTACAAACAAGGTATGAAATGTCCAAAATGACCCCTTAGTATCAAGTCTTCAAGTGGGTGCCCTTGGAGAGCATTATATGGACGGTTTTGGACCCTTTTTAAGTCCTTATTTGCACTTCACTTTCATACTCCAAGTCTTAGGTTCAATACATCTCACAAATATGCATCCTCATAATCGTACCCGTATCATCCTCCCCTTCTTGAAAAGGATTCAACCTCGAATCCATGCCTTGCAAAATCAAGAGAAGACAAATAAGCACACATCCTCATGACATGAGGGTTAGGGTTAGCAAAATACACATATCAATATGCCATGACGAGGTGGAACAAACTTGAAGTACATCCATGGATCCTTTATGTTGAACATAAAAAACTTAGTACAAACGGCACAAAGAAAGTGGTCACCACCAACAAAAAGAGATAAGGAAGAACCTTGTCTTCCTTACTTCGCACCCACAATCAAACATTGCTTGTCGTCTTGACCAAGCATTAAGTGGAGAGTGTCGAGATTTCCATATTCTAATAGGGTGCGGGGATCAAATGAAAAAATTAGCCAAGGACCTAAGCCGAGGCTAGCCCTTCCTTCCCCTATAATGTCACTCCCACATTCACATGCAAAAACATTTTTATACATATGATATCTATGAATGAAACTAATTGCAATGATTTTAACACACAAGATGTTCAAAGAGTCATGTGCATTATCAAGATCAATTTTATAGACACCATCACTAACTTGAGAATTTTTAAGCATACGATTCACATGCCCAAGTAGTGAACTATTTTTAAGAGTAAATTGATCATCATGAACACCAAGAGTACTACCAAGGGTACTCATTTCCAAGACTACACATTCCTTTCCCATAAGAGTACTCTCATCTTCCAAGAAGAGATTTCCATCTTTAGGAGGAATGTTGTCACACCATAGTGGGTTAGCATATCGGCTATAGCTTTCGAGGAAAGCTATACCATCATTTTCACCACTATATTCATTAGGAGTGTTTATATTATCTTCAAACAAAACATTAAACCTAAAGAGAACATAGTCTATCTCACGGACAGATTTGGAACTAGCAAGTGTTTCACTCTCTATAAGTTCACTATCAAGTACCAAAGACTTTTCAATCTCCTCTTTACCTTGGTGTGGGTTGGGGCAGCCCACCTCTTCCTTCGAAAATATTTCATCGCAAGGTGCTTGGACAATTGGATTTTGAGGGAAGAGTTTGTGTAACAATTGGCATATAATTTCAATGTGTCGTTGCATATCTTCAAGATCGTCATGGATGCGATCACACTTGGCCTTGAAATTATGGGCAGCCATGGTACCTAATAAAAAAAAAGACAACTACGAACAACAAAAAAACAAACTTGTTAGCTCAAAAATGCCTCACCACACTCTCACTCTTGATTTTTACCTCACACTTGGTTTCATAAGTGTTGAAAGCCAGCTTGTACATCATGATTGATTGAGTGTCGAGTCTACTCTTGTCTCGGAATGGATTTTTATTTGAAACTCAAACGAAATCTTGTAGGACTTGATTCAAGAACTAACAACGAATTCAAAAAGATAAAAGTACAGAACAAACGTAAACACGAACAAATGGACACAAAACTAACTTACAAGCTAGTAGGAGATTACTAGGTTGTCAATTAGTGTTCGAACCAACAAACGAACTAAGAGACAATAAAATGAAACTAAGAAATCTAAAATTTGAGCCAAAATTATTACATAAACAGTAAAAAATGATGATGTGGTAGTCACGTATTGGTTATGGTTTCTCAATTTTATATTTCAATTGTAATTTGGGAAGGATGACAATTAGTTTTGGAGGGAAAACACAAGTCTTGAATCTCTACAAGTTTACTCTTAAAAGGATGACTTTTGCCTTGTACTAGTCCACAAGACAATGTTCTTGAAAAAAGAAAAAGTAGTTTGTCCCAAAACACAAGGTTCTTGAAGTAAGAAAAGCTAAAAAGTAGAAGTCTAGTCTAGGGAGTGTTGGGAAATGGTTGATAAAGTCTTTTGTGGTTGTAGGAAAAGTCTTTGAGCCACAAGTATTACACCTTAAATCTTGGATTTATGCCTTGCAAGACTAACATCAATTCACACTCTCTTTCTTCAACATATAAGATCAACAACCACCTTTTCTTCAACAACATATAGAGATGGTGAAGAACACCAAGAACACAAACTTTGAGTCTTAAAGTTCTAAGGTTCAAGTTGGACCCCAAACATCAAAAACACTTTTCCAAGATAAAAATCCATGTTACAATCTCCACAATACATGTTCAAACCTTGAACCAACAACACACCACTTGTCCAAAACAGTCCAAACTTTAAATCCGCAACAATAATACCAACAACAATCTGTCAAGTCCAAGTTCACAATAACAACATCAACAACAAAGGACCAAATCAAGATATAGACTCAAAGTGTTAGTGAATAACAATAATAACACTAGAAACACTTAAGACAGGTAAAAATCTCGGCCAAGACACAACAAAAACACAATTTTCGACCAAGAACACAAAGTGGACAGATTGCTATTTTCTGGAAATTTTCTTTTTTTTTTTTCAAGTCTCAAGCCCAAGATTGATCTTGTTAGAAAAAAATCAAAGATGGATTTGATACCAAATGATACGGGACAAACAAGAGAACACAAAACAACTCCAGAACAATCCACTAATTTTAAGGATTTGAGGACCCTTTTGAAGACCACTCTCGGATTCGCTATCAAAAACACAATAACAAGATAAAGAGGTGTGTTTTCAATACCAAAAAAGCCACAATATAAGATGAACAAGATGAACAAAATGGTTATAAAATTTGGATTTAACAAGTCATAAAAATAGTCCACTATGAATCTATAAAGTGCAATAAGATAAAGATAGGTAGATAGACCAAATGAGGGAATAATATTAACAACCCAAGACTTGTTACACTCTTGGACCTTTAATACTACACACAACACAAACCTATCTCTTACGTTGGTACAAGAGTGACTTCGATCTCCCAAGAATCCAATGTTTCCAAGATTGAATCCAACACGAGTGATTCCACACTCAAGTTGATTTCCCTAGTTACAAGTTTCAAATTTTTGGTCTTCTCTCCTTAGAGAGGAAATGTTTCTTGTGTTACACAACATCCATATTCAGCAAAGTCTGCCTAACAAATGACCTAAAAGGATCCTTATATAGTAGTTTACAAACAAGGTGTAAAATGTCCAACATAACCCCTTAGTCTTAAGTCTTCAAGTGGGTGCCCTTGGAGAGCATTATATGGACGGTTTTGGACCCTTTTTAAGTCCTTATTTGCACTTCACTTTCACACTCCAAGTCTCGGGTTCAATACATCTCACAAACATGCATCCTCGTGGTCATATCCGTATCAGTCTAGTTATACCTTTGGTTCGGGTCCCAATGCACCCGAGATCATTTCGACCTATTAGTTGGAAAGTCATAAAATCAAAACTATATATGTGGGCCCCACATTTTTCCTAAAAGACCTTGTATGGAACTTTTGATGATTCCAATAAATTTAAATTTTGGTTTACACTCAAATTACACTATTAGATCATATATTTTGGGTTTCGAAAGAGTTCTGAGGTCAAAAACAAGTTTTTGACTTTGCTGTCACAAGGTATTGCGTCTGTTCGCTGAAGGGGTCTTATAAATAGACCCAAGGTCGTGATTTTGGGTATTTTTCTTTCACATTTGAGCACCTAAAACCCTAAATGGGTATGATAACTCAAAATTAAGTCTTGTGGGTGTCTAGGGAGCTTGGTAAACATCTTTTATCATGATTATCATTCGGGTTAAGGTAAGATTTCATCACTTTATTGGTGAATTTTATTGCTCTAAACCCAAAACCCCAATTTAGCTTAGGCTTGATTTTGCTCCAAATTTCATTTGTTTTCACCTATCAATTGAGGGTTTTGCTTCCTTCGTTATAGATGAGAATTAGGTTGACTTCAGAAATGCGATTTCCATATGTGGGACCCACTTGGGAGTTTTTGGTGTCATTTTTGGACTCGAAGCAAAATAGTGCAATATAGGTATCGTTAGACTCGTATTAATGAGTAGATTATATTTTTGATATTGTGATGACATTTTGGGGATTGTGAAGTGAAGATGAGCATGTGGTGCTTGAAGTGTGATTTTGCGGTTTAGCCTTGAGGTAGGTTTCTGTCTACTCTGATGTATGATATATATTGCGTGTGAATGTGAATGTTAAGATTGATATTGGATAGAATGACTTATTATTGAATATACATATAAGTTTAGAGATTAGATAGGGTTTTGAACCCATTGATTGAATTACTTAATTCCCTTGTAGAATCCTGTAGCCTTCTCCCTAGTTTGGGTAAATTTCTAGCATGGATATGATATAATGGTATGCTCGGAATATAGTTTTAGCATTTGAAGCATGATTTGTATATTTAGCCTTATTAGGCTAGTGTAATAGTTTTGGAACCGTAAGTTTGGTAGAGTTGACTTGAGTATCCTTGTTTCTAGCTGAAGTCACTATCTTAGGCATCAATATGGCTTGCTTGACATCTAGAGGATGAACAAGATACCTTAGCCTAGTTTGGAGAATAGTATGCCTAATTATGGAAATTATGGATTAGAAGTGGGATCATCCGGCCTACTTAGTCCAGGATTTGTATTAGCCCTTGTGGGCTTAGTTGCGGATAGTAGAGCTAGTTAAGACTAATGAGCCTTATTTATGAGAATTACTTGGTGAATTGATAAATTGTGATGATTTTCATCGGATTATGATTAGTTTCCCATAGAGATGTATTCTCCTCTTTATTATGATATTTGGCCCCTAGAGATGCATTTTTCTCTTTATTATGATATTTGGCCATAGAGATGTATTTTTCTCTTAATTATGATATTTTGCCCATAGAGATGCATTTTTCTCTTAATTATGATATTTTGTCCATAGAGATACATTTTCCTCTGAATTATGATATTTGGCCCATAGAGATGCATTTTTCTCTTAATTATGATATTTGCCTATAGAGATGCATCTTCCTTTTAGTTATGATATTTGGCCCATAGAGATGATTTTCCTCTTAGTTATGATTATTGAGCTTATAGAAACGATTTTCCTCTTGGTTATGATGCATAACCTATAGATATGAGATATCTAATTGAGGCGATATGCTTGTTGATATTATGCCTCCTAGATGTGAGATGCCTCCTATATGTGAGATGATTATAGATATGCTATGATTTATAAATATGATTATTGATATGAGTCCCGGATATGTATATGGGCCTAAGCCATAATAATGATGTTGTGATTATTTCAGATAAATTAATAGGCCAAGGGTCGTGTTATGGTACTGATTAAATATCCAAGAAGTGTTTATCATTGTAAATGATATGATTGCAATTTATGAATATGAATATGTATATGTTTGTATACACATCTCTCCGGTATGGGACGGAAGAAGATGCGGTATGATGCTTATTATTCCATTGATTGAATACTGGTGATGGCATGCATAGGTTTGGTATGTTTATGATTATTTACCATTATAAATAATGTGATTATAGCCAATATATGATCTTATGGTTTTTCTTCTTGTTAGACGATTATGCTATGTGGTAACTAGTTGTCTATTAGCTAACTATTACACTTGATGGCTAGGAAGCTAATGTATTAGTTAATGAATTTTGCTTAGTTGGAACATGGTAGCTAATGAAGGTCAGTTAATGAATGATATCATTTAAGAAAAGATGGTTAGGCGACAAGTACTAATGTATTGTCTAGTAATGATTAACAAAAAATAGAATGAATAGTTGATAATAATTAATGGTGGATATATGACGGTTTTGGTCTAATGATTAACCTAGACTAGATGTTAGACGTTGACTATTAAATGAATAGTGGTTAGTTGTTATACCGTGAATAAGGATTATGTGAAGGATAATGTTTAGGCTAATAACTAAACCGTATCCCAATACCAGTTCCAATACACACAATAAGAGATAAAGGTGAGAATAAAAGCATACCAGTCGTGGCGACATCCGTAATCACATGCCTGATAGGCATAGGGAAAATAAATCTGAATGGGCTAAACTCGAACCGACTGACTGAATCATCAACTGAGTCATCAAATGCACCATCTATAGTTGAAGATGCCACAAAATCATGAGGCTAATCTGAATGAGCTAAATAACTAAAAATCCCATATCGAAGACACTCTCTATACTAGTAGTCGATCGCCCTATACTTATAGAAATTCTTGAAGCATCAACATGGCGAGGACACAAACTGAGCTCAAATGGATGGCCAACCAACGTCGGGAGAAATCCATAAATTTATGTCCAAACTTTCAAAATCATAGTCTATCTTAGGAACTCTAGGCTAGCGGGGAATACAGTTAACTCTATCTGACCACCTAAAAAGTAAAATGGAAAGTGCAAAAAAAATAAGAAAAGTCAAAAAGGCTATAGGCTAGTCTAGCCTAAGAATAGTAAATGTTTAAATAATTTACGTATTTTACATTTCTCAAAGTCATATGTCATTTTCATATTTCAATGCTTTGTCTTCTTATCTTTCTATTATTTCTCCGTGTCTTTCTATATTTTGTCGTGTATCTTCCAGCTGTCGTCCTTATCTTCTTCTATTCCAGTTGAAATTCTAGGATAATATTATATTCTCCATTATATCTCAAACATTGATGGTCTGGATATTTGTGTCCAATTATCTTGCAATATCTTGTTAATAATTTTTCTGAAATAAATTCCTTCCTAATTGCTTTTGCAGTTGGTTATTTCTCTGGGTTGAGTAATGTCCTGCAGATCATAGTATGAGTTATTGTCGTTGATGTATGTATCGTGTGGAGTAGCCTTGATTCGGAGACTTAGAGTGAGCTCCTGATGTTTGGAGTATTACTTATGTCTCTCCTATATATTAGACTAGCCTTTAAGTTGTATTCAGAGGTAAGTTGAATCAGTGTATTTCTCCTTGATATATCACTTTTGTACTCTTATTATGTTTAGAAGCACTTGTACTGATACCACCAGGTTTTGGGATTCATCTATGTATTTATCTTTATCTCATATATTTTGTATTTTTTTCTTATATTATTAAGTAGTCCGTTACTAGCCGTTCCGGACTATAGGTTAGCTTGCCTACTGGTAGGTTATGGTAGGCGCCATCATGACTTGAAAAGTTGGGTCATGACAAATTGGTATCAGAGCCTAGGTTTCATCGGTGTATTAGTATAAGAGCTAAGTGTTTGTAAAGTCCTACAGATCAGTTCAGAGATGTTTGTAACCTATCTTCGGGAGGCTACAATGACATTTTAGGAAATTCACTTCATGACTCCTTATCGTGTGTTCGCATTCCGATGAACCTTGAACATATACTTTGACTCTATTATATCCCCCAAGGACGATGCGATATTGTCAATAAATACGGATAAGACTCAAATATGGGTTTCTAAAATTTCGGCGCAGTATCAAACTAGAAAGTCATAGATGGATATTGAAGATCTTTAACGGTAGCTTAAAAGAATTTAGGTTGTGTCCCCATCAGACTGTCAGAGTATGGTATGGTTTTTTGGGCCATGGTGACCATTCTGGATTATGAATTGTAGTATCTCAAAGTATTTTAGATTTTTGGTTTAGTTGTATTGTGATAGACACTCGTTCAGAGAATGCCCCTGGTATGAGATAGGTGGTCAGATAGAGTTAGCCTGTATTCCCCGCTAGTCTAGAGTTCCTAAGATAGACTATGATTCTAAAAGTTTGGACATAAATTTATGAATTTCTCTCGATGTTGGTTGGCCATCTATTTGAGCTCAATTTGTGTCCTCGCCATGTTGATGCTCCAGGAATTGCTACGAGTATAGGGCAATCGACTACTAGTATAGAGAGTGTCTTCGACATGGGAGTTTTAGTTATTCAGCTCATTCAGATCAGCCTCATGATGTTGTGGCATCTTCAGTTATAGATGGTGTGTTTGGAGACTAAGTTGATGATTCAGTCGGTCCGTCTGAGTTTGGCCCGGTCAGATTTATTTTTCCTATGCCTATCAGGCATGTGATTGTGGATGTCTCCATGACTGGTGTGCTTTTATTCTCGCCTTTATCTCTTATTATATGTATTGGAATTTTCATATCCATTGATAATTATATGCCTTGATGAATTTATATCGGTCATTATGTGCCTTATTGTTTAATTCATGATTATATTACTACTCTATGATTTATTTCTTTTAGTAGTGGATGGAGTAGATCTATATTGATGTTTCTTCCCTATGGGTGTGCTTTGGGTTCGAGTCTCATTTATCTTGGCACATTAGTCCTGTTGTGGCCCTTAAGTGGTACATAATATTGATCTTCATTTTGGTACCACCTATCGAGTATATTGATTTTGATATTGTTGTTGCTATTGCTACCACTGCATGAGGGTATTGATATTACTTGATATTATCACTTGATGTTGTTACTTTATAATTGATTCTTGCTGGGTAGCTGTATAGACTAGTATTATCTAGTTAGACTCTCATTATCTTATGATATTATTTGGTGGCTTGAGTAGATATAACCCGATTTGATGATTTCTTTCCCCTAGAATGGTGAGGTTGATTGTGTTCCCTCTTAGTTAGCTGTATTAGATTGATTCAGGGATTTATTGTGATATCGAAAGGCAGGTTAATTTCTTATGGCTCTATTATCACTCTAGAGTTAGAAATGTAGTTGCATTGCCTATTATTGAGTCTGAGATCCTTAGACTTGCCTTCTGGGTTACAAAGGTTTTTACCTTGGCTATTCTTTTAGATATAGCCGTTTGTGAGATTGACCAGTTTGAGGTCCGCTCTTTATTTGTGGCTATTTCTTTGTCCAATAGCGATTTGATGTTGATGTTGAGCTGTCATGGATTCATCTCATAGGTAATTTGGTTCGCTCTCTTGTGATGGATAGCCTTGTTGTTAGTGTAGAGATTGGATACTCTTTTGTCGCTGTGATATGGTTTTGTCTAGAGAAGATGAAAGATAAAGGTAGGTGGCCTTTCCTGTGATCGCTTCTTAAGTTAGAAAATTAGAAACTCTTTAGCTTGAGTTGTTGGCACTCTGCTGGTTGTCTCGACTTTGACCTTAGCTTTGAGATTATTATTTCTTCATTGATGATGTGGTTCTTAGGTGGATTTAAGAAATTCCTATTTCAGTATTTGTTTGGCCTAGTAAGGCTTGGTGGAGTGATTCTCCTCGATGATATGTGTTTAGGGCTATTTGTTTTCCTAGATGGGGTATCGTATTGGTTCAGTTTTGACTTGACGCTTTGGAATGGCGATTGGGAAGTATGATAAATTTGGATTATTAGTGCCTACCCTTTTCTTAGATTTGTTTAGATATTTGAGATCGAGCGATTCATCCTTGGTATTGAGATTTCATCTTGGTGTTGTAGAGCTTGCGTGGAGCTTCTATTTTAGAGCTGTCTTCATTTAGATTTCATTTATAGGCTGGTTGAGCCTACTCTGTAGTTGTCTATTCGATCTTCTTGACGTCGGTTGGATTATAGTCGATAAGTGTTCAGATGATAGCTCATGGGCCCCATATTGGTTATATCAGTTTTGACCTCGAGATTCAATTTTCTTTAGGAATTTTAGATGATTTACTCAATGGGAGTAAAATACTTGAGTTGGTATCAACGTGTTGTGGTTTAGATTTGCGTGCATCAGTCTTTTTAGTTCAGTTGGAGACCATTTAGCAGTTGAAGTTGAGGTTTGGTTATTTGGGAAGTAAAGTGAGGGTGCAGGTTGAAAAAGGGATACCTGTGGTGAAATCCCTTGCAAGTGTTCTCTCCTCGTAAAGGTTACCTGGGAAGTCATTCTTGAAGCATGCGGGCCCAGTACCTTATCACTTCGAGCCGTTGAGATTCTTTCTATTCGTTGACTTTCGAGGACGAAAGTCCTTTTAGTAGTGGATATTGTAATGACCCTTCAGGTCATTTTTCATATTTATGCTTATCTTCACCGTTTGAGCTTATCCATAACTGCCCCAAGTCATTTATGACTTGCTGGGACTGAGGGTTCTGTTACCGGGCAGTTCATTTGGTTTTTAGAGTCAACTTCCTATTTTCAAATGGCCACCGATCAAAACCTTCAGCGAAATGATCTCAGATAAAAATTTTGACTGTGCCAGCATATCCGAAATATCAATTTTGGTCTAGGTAGACCTTTGGTTTGGGTCCCAATGTACCCGAGCTCATTTCGACCTATTAGTCCGAAATTCATAAAATCAAAACTATCTATGTGGTCCCTATTTTGTTTTTGCCTAAACGACCTTTTATGGAAGTTTTGATGATTCCATTGGATTTGAATTGTGGTTTACACTCAAATTTCACTATTGGATCATATATTTTGGGTTCCGAATGAGTTCTAAGGGTCAAAAACAAGTTTTTGACTTTGCTATCACAGGGTACCGCGTCTGTTCGCCGAAGGGGTCTATAAATAAACCAAAGGTCGCGATTTTGAGGATTTTTCTTTCATATTTGAGAACCTAAAATCCTAAATGGGTATGATAACTCAAAATTGAGTCTTGTGGGTATCTAGGGATCTTGGTAAGCATCTTTTATCATGATTATCATCCGGATTAAGGTAAGATTTCATCACTTTATTGGTGAATTTCATTGTTCTTGACCCAAAACCCCAATTTAGCTTAGGGCTTGATTTAACCCCAAATTTCATTTGTTTGCACCCATGAATTGAGGGTTATGCTTCCTTGTCTATAGATGAGCATTGGGTTGACTTCGGAAATGCGATTTCCGTATGTGGGACCCACTTAGGGTTTTTGGTGTCATTTTTGGACCCGAAGCACAATAGTGCAATATGGGTATAGTTAGACTCGTATTGATGAGTAGATTATATTTTTGATAGTGTGATGGCATTTTGGGGATTGTGAAGTGAAGACGAGCATGTGGTGCTTGAAATGTGATTTTGCGGTTTGGCCTTGAGGTAGGCTTCTGTCTACTCTTCTTCATGGATGATGTATGATATATATTGCGTGTGAATGTGAATGTTAACATTGATATTGGATAAAATGACTTAGTGTTGAATATACATATAAGTTTGGAGATTAGATAGGGTTTTGGACCCGTAGGTTAATTACTTAATACCCTTGTAGAATCCTGTTGCCTTCTCCCTAGTTTGGGTAAATTTATACCATAGATATGATATAATGCTATGCTCGGGATATGGTTTTAGCATTTGAAGCATGATTTGTATATTTAGCCTTATTGGGCTAGTGTGATAGTTTTGGAATCATAAGTTTGGTAGAGTTGACTTGAGTATCCTTGTTTCTAGTTGAAGTTACTATCTTAGGCGTTAATATGGCTTGATTGACATCTAGAGGATGAACGATATACCTTAGCCTAGTGTGGAGCATAGTATGCCTAATTATGGAAATTATGGATTAGAAGTGGGATCATCTATTTTCAGCAGATTTGGGAGATTCCCTTTGCTTAAAAATTTCTCCATAACCGATGTTAGAAGCATCAATTTTTACTATCATAAAGAAGCTCGGATTGGGGATTCCAAGGCAAGGTAAATGTTTGACCATTTCTTTAACCTTGATAACAACCTTAGTTTGCTCTTCTTTCCAAGGAAGAGGATTCTTTTTCAACCTGTCATATAGAGGTTTACAAATTTGTTTTACCTTGGGGATAAAATCCTCAACATAATTAAGGCTTCTTTAAAACTCTAAAGTTGAGTGTTGTCTGTAATGACATCAGGGAATTTTTTTGAGAATTCAATGACTCTACAAATTGGTTTATAAGAACCTTGATACAAGTCATTTCCTAAAAATCTGATTTTTGTTTGAAAAAGCTTTATTTTCTTAGCACTAACAATAAGGCCATTTTGCTTGACTATTTTGAAAAAAATATTTAAATGTTTAAAATAAGAATCAATGTCCTTAGATAAGATTAAAACATCATCAATATAAACAATTAAAATATGGCTAATATGATTGAAAATACTGTTCATAATATTTTGAAATTCTGAGGGGGCATTATAACAAAATCATTAACAAGGCATATTCCATTATTACAGATACGAGCTTTAGGTAATTTGTAATCTACACCAATTCTTTCACCTGTAGCGCCATAGAGTTTTGTTGTACCCTTTTGTAGGTATTTAGTGGGGATGAGACCAGCAAAGTTTTACATAAACTTACAACTTTCAAAATAAATATTTTAAAATATCAGAGTTGTTTTCTCAAAGCTGACATCAAAATTAGGAAAATTGAGAAAATTTTTAAAACTCTGGAGATGGTAACTAAGATTGTAAATCTTCACCAGACTTTCAAAAAAGAAATTTGCTCTGATTTTCCAAACGCTTTGGGATGAGACCTTCTATTATATAGTTTCTATCTGCACCACTGTCGAACAAGGCAACTTTGTTAAAATAAAATCATCATTAATGACTAATTTAATCAAAATGTGAGAACTTTGGGGTGAATCAGATTACTTTTTTGAAGAAGAAGAAGACTGCAGTGATGAAGATTTGATCAATGTCGCCAATGATTTAGATTTTGAAAGCAATACTCAGAATGCAATTGCCAAGGGGCATTTTGCTTTTGTGATAATAATAATAATAATAATAATAATAATAATAATAATAATAATAATAATAATAAACAAGTTGTTCAAACAATTGAAGAGACACTCATAGTGGATAGTGACCATGCTAGTTTCAAATTATTATCTGAAAGTGATTTTGCTCCTTATCGTGAAACATGTAAGTTCATGCATATTGGTTTAATTCAAGTTGCATTTAAACCACTAATCCTGAGAGGTTTGCTTGAGAGATTTATTGCATCTTTAAGAGATTGCAAAAATAAAAATTAGAAGAAGTCTCTTATTGGGACAGTGCAAACATGTTTGGCGTATGGACCTGTGTATTTTAATGCTTATCCTAATTTGCAGATATCTCTCACTGATGAGAATTCTTTAGATGCATTAGCTCTGAGTATTAAATTGCTTGGATATGATTACATGCCCGGTACTGAGGTTATATGTATTTGTTTAGAATATATTATAAACCTCTTCATACTTTAAACCCAATATGTAAAATAATGGATTTCAAGAATGAAACTATTTTAATAGAAACCAATTTTTGTAGGTCCAAAGTTGTTACTAGACGACCTATAAAATGGGATGAAATTGATTTCCCAAAAGAATGGATCCTTGAGGATGTAACTCGTCCTCAAACCGATCTCAATGAAAAGATTTCAGAGGTAGAACAATCCACAGATGCTACTATTCGAATCAGATTTTCTGATTCATTACCTCTATGCAAAATCTTACACAAAGAGTCTTTAATATCATCATCCATAGTAAGACTCTTGATCTTACTCTTTACTTCGCAATATTTTGCAAAGTGACCAACTCTCTCTTTTAGGAGTCTATTAACTTCAGTCATGGTATAAGGACCTTTTTGGGAGAAAACAATATGTAGTTCCTCCTAATTAGGGAAAGAAATGGTGGATTTCTTATCATTCTCCTTACCTATCTCTTTTAGCATTTCTAATAGAGCTGCTAATTTGTCATCTCTCAAGACATTAATTTCTATATCTCGAAATTGGGATATGATGTTATACAAAACAACCTTCTCCTCTTTGTTTTCACAAGGTTGCCCTTCTTGGTAAGGTAGACACTCATCGTCTGAAGGCATAAAATATTCTTATTGAAGAACTCTTAGGTCCTCATCGGTTGAATCATTTTGTTCCTTATTATCACTATGGTCTAGACTGGAATTTTTTGGGGAGGAATTTAGAAAAATCTTACACATTACCTCTATTAAATAGAGCTGATAATTTGCGTATTGCAATATCATCGAGATTAACAAGATTAACAAGATTAACATTTTCATACATATCTCCTATTGATTATATTGTTAGAATGCCTGATTTTTATCTCCTGTTCGAGGAAAGAAAGTCAGAAAACTGAGAGAAAAGAGGATTACAAATCCAAGAAGGCTTATAGAAAAGCCAAAATGACCAACGCTTGTTACCGATGTGGTAGAGTTGGTCACTTTGCAAAAGATTGAAAAGTAAAGAGCAAGATCAAGAGTATTACTATAGATAATGAGATTAAAGACTCTTTGTGTAAGATTTTGCTAAATTCCTCCCCGAAAAATTCTAGTCCGAACCATAGTGCTAATGAGGAACAAAATGATTCAACCGATGAGGACCTAAGAGTTCTTCAACAATAAGATTATATGTATTTGTTATAGAATATATTATAAACCTCTTCATACTTTAAACCTAATGTGTAAAATCATGGATTTCAAGAATGAAACTATTTTAATAGAAACCAATTTTTATAGGTCCAAAGTTGTTACTAGACGACCTATAAAATATGATGAAATTGACAAAAAGAATGGATCCTTGAGGGTGAAACTCCTCCCCAAACTGATCTCAATGAAGAGATTTCAGAGGTAGAACAATCCACTGATAGTACTGTTCGGATTAGATTTTCTGATTCATTACTTCTATTAAATAGAGATGATAATTTGTGTGTTGGAACATCATTGAGATTAACAAGATTAACATCTTCATACATATCTTCTGTTGATTATATTGTTGGTTCTCTCCATCTAGAATGAATGGCATCAGGATTGATAGTGATAATATTGTTACTGCAATCCCTTATATGGATCCAATTGAGTCTGAAATAGAATTTCTAACTGGTTTAAAATGAATCACAACCAAATTGATTTTAGTCAAGGATAAGAAAGAAAAAGAATTTCTGAAGAATTCTATAAACCTAGATGGGAATTATTTCGAACATGGTTATTGTAATAAAGAAGAAAAACTGCTTTCCAGAAGGAATTCTATGCAGATATTTCTGTGCATAATAAAATAATTTCTTTTGTGCCCTAGTTTATGGCCAGATATGTGGATAGTTACATTTCCATGTTAGCTAGGGATATTAAATTACCTACTGGAGAAATTACTACTTCAGTACTACCTCCCCAACAGTCCTTTCAAATTGAAAGAGATAATAAGGTAGTTTATTTTACAGCTTTTGCTAAGCTGATTGACAATGATACTACCCTAATAACTGCTCGAAATATTGATATAATGCTTAAACAACATAATTATGCTAATTATTATATGAACATCTTAGGAAAGTAAATAATTGTTCTACATGAAAATATTGACAAGGTCCTATATGAATTAAAGAGGATAGAGCTTAGTAATACTAAGGAATTACACCTTAGACAAAAGGACCTAGTAGTTTTGGCTACGCCTACTATCAAACATCCCCCTGAAATCAAAGATTTCAAATTAACTAGTGACTTAGATAACATCAAAAAGTGGCTAGAAGAGAAATTTCGTGGATTAAAAATAAATCCTATCCACGATGAAAATTTTGCTGAAGTCAATGGTGGACATGTTAGTCCTGTTGAGATAAATAAGATCTCAGATAAATTCTCTAGGAATCCAACCCAAAAAGTGTTTTACTATCATAGACCAACTCCTCAAGATGTTCAATTTAAAGAACAAGGATTGTATGTCCCTAATAGTTTCAGAGGAGATGAAATCTACAAGTGGAATATAGATGGTTTATCTACTAGGCAGATATCTACAATGGTACATAGAATGTTGTTGTACATTACTATTTCTAAAGCTCGTCCCAACTTAAGTGATAGTGGTATAACCGAAATGATTATGGCAGGATTTACTGGTTAGCTTAAAAGCTGGTGGGATAATTATCTTACCAAAGACCAAAAGACTAGGATCATTCAATCAACAGTAAAGAAAAAAGATGGACAAGATGTCATGAATGCTGTCTATAATTTGATTATTAATATCATTAAGCACTTCTCTGGAAGATGGACCGATAATAGTGAAAATATTCAGAATTTTCTCCAAAACATTAGATGTAAGACTCTGACATCCTTTAGGTGGTACAAAGATGTTTTCCTTTCAAGATTCATGGAATAACCTGAGAGTAATAGCCCTCATTAGAAATCCAAGTTTATAGATAGTCTTCCCATGTTATTTGTTGAAAGAATTAGGAAAACCCTTAGAGGTCCTAATGTGAGTATTAACTATTAGGATTATACCTATGGTAACCTTATAAAAGTTTGTACTCAAGAAGGTTTAGCATTATGTAAGGAGATTAAGTTAATCCAGCAGGTTAAGAAGTATCGTCTAAATGAGAGACAACAACTAGGAGAATTCTATGAGCAATTTACCATAAATATCCCAAATCCTCGAGGGAATATCATAAACATAAGAAGAGAAAGTACTATGA
The DNA here is from genome assembly GCF_002878395.1 of Capsicum annuum. Classification (NCBI taxonomy): domain Eukaryota; kingdom Viridiplantae; phylum Streptophyta; class Magnoliopsida; order Solanales; family Solanaceae; genus Capsicum; species Capsicum annuum. Next base: position 13,104,162 of record NC_061112.1, on the reverse strand, counting down.
GGAAAGAAAGTTCAAGAAAATTGAGAGAAAAGGTAAGAGAAAAGAGGATTACAAATCCAAGAAAGCTTATAGAAAAGACAAAAAGACCAATGCTTGTTACCGATGTGGTAGAGTTGGTCACTTTGCAAAAGATTGCAAAGTAAAGAGCAAGATCAAGAGTCTTACTATAGATGATGAGATTAAAGACTCTTTGTGTATGATTTTGATAAATTCCTCCCCAGAATCCAGTCCAGACCATAATGATAATGAGGAACAAAATGATTCAACCGAAGAGGACCTAAGAGTTCTTTAGTAAGAAGATTATTTGCCTTCAGACGATAGCTTGCCAAGAAGGGAAACATTATGAAAACAAAAAGGATGATGATGTTTTGTATAACATCATATCCCAATTTCAATATATAGAAATTAATGTCTTGAGATATGACAAATTAGCAGCTCTATTAGAAATGCTAAAAGAGCAGGGTAAGGAGGATTATAAGCCATCCACCTATTCTTCCCCTGATCAAGAAGAACTGCATATTATTTTCTCGTAAAAAGGTTCTTATACCATGATTGAAGTTAATAGACTCCTAAAAGAGAGGCAAAAGGTTGAAGCTATTCCAGCAACAATCCAAGACTTAAAAAACGAAATAGATAATCTCAAAAAGAAAATATCTTTCCTTAAAAGTCATAATTTGGCATTACACCAAAGGTTTTCTGCCTTAGAAAACCCAAAAATATTACCCACTGATAGTAGCCAAACTCTCCCTGAAGGAGATTTTCTTAAAACCTTAGAAAAAGTTACCTATCAGCACTTCTATACTAAGGTAACTCTTCTAATTGATAACAATTATAAGAAGGAATTTATAGCTTTCATTGACAATGGGGAAGGCTATAATTGTATCCAAGAGGGTGTTATACCTTCAAGATATTTTGTAGAAACCACTAATACAGTGAGAAATACGAGTCGTCAGAAATTGGGGGTAGAATATAAAATCCCTAAAGCCTAAATTTGTAAAGACAAGGTTTGTATGCTTGAAACATTTGTTTTGGTTAAAGATATTGCTGATGAAATTATCTTAGGGAAACCATGGTTTCTACAATTGTATCCTTTAGTCCGTTGGGATGAAAAAGGTATTATTGGTACTTTTGAAAATAAACAAATTGTTTTTGAATGGTGTGATCCACTTTATACCAGATATTTGAATCTGATTAAAGAAAAAATTCTTTCAAAAAAATAAACAAATGGAATTTTTGAAGAATGAAATTTGTAGTTTGACTATCAATCAAACCCTTCAAAATCTAAAATTAATTAAAAAAATTGAGTTTCTAAAGAACCAGTGGTCAATTCAAATTTGTGGAGACCATCCCCAAATGAATTTTCGCAAAGAAAACAATATGTTGTTAGTCTTCCATATGAAAATGATTTTGAAGAAGGTAATATACCTACTAAGGCCAGACTCTGTCAAATAAATTCTGACTATTTAGAATTATGTAAAAATAAATTGAATCTCCTTTGCATAAAGTCCTTATTCGACCTTCTAAGTCTCTATGGTCATGTACTGCTTTTTATGTAAATAAGCATGCAGAACAAGAACGAGGAGTTCCAAGGTTAGTTATTAATTACAAACCTTTGAATAAAGTCCTCAAATGTATTAGATATCCAATTTCCAATAAGAAGAATTTATTAGATCATTTGTATGATGCTCTAATATTTTCAAAATTTGATTTGAAATCAGGTTATTGGCAAATTCTGATTTTGGAAGCTGATAAATATAAAACTGTATTTAATGTTCCAATAAGACAATTTGAATGGAATGTCATGCCTTTTGTCTTGAAGAATTCTCTTTTGAAATTCCAGAATATCATGAATGATATTTTTATGCAATATAACAATTTTATTATTGTCTATATTGATGACATTCTAGTGTTATAAAAAAATATAGAGACACACTTTAAACATCTGGATCTTTTCAGAAAGATCATTCTATAAAATGGCTTTGTAATTTTGAAGCCAAAGATGTGTTTTTTCTAGACAAATGTCTGATTTTTAGGTCACAATATTGAACAAGGGAAGATTATTCTCATAAATAGGAGTTCTGAATTTGCTTCTAAATTTCCTGATAAAATAACGGACAAAATCTAATTGCAAAGATTTATGGGTAGTCAAAATTATATATCTCCTTTTGTGGAAGATTTAACAAAGGATACAACTATCTTGTATGATAGACTGAAGAAAAATCCGAAAGCATGGTCTGAGAACCATACTATTGCAGTAAGAAATATTAAGGCTAAGGTTAATAATTTACCATGTCTTACACTTGCAAATCTAAATTGGAAAAAAATAATTGATACTGATGCTTCAGATATTGGTGATGGTGGAATACTTAAGCAATATTCCCCAAAAGAAAAACAAGTTTATAGTGTTAAATTCTATTCTGGAAAATGGAGTGCCAGCCAGAAAAATTATGCAACTGTAGCTAAAGAAATTCTTGCTCTAGTTAAACGTGTTTTAAAATTTCAAGGCGATCTTTATAATTAAAAGTTCTTAATAAGAAATGATTGCCATGATGCAAAATTAATCTTCAATAAATATTTTAAACATGATGTTTCTAAGAAAATGTTTGCAAGATGGAAGGCTTTGTTATCCCCATTTGATTTTGAAATCCAATAGTCAAAAGGGTCAGATAATAGTCTACCCGATTTTTTAACCCGTGAATTTTTAAGATAATGTTTTCTCTTATGGATTTCATGATGGCATCATGAGGATCTACTTCCCCATTTAGAGGAAGAGGTGGAAGAAATTTTTCAACAAGAGGCAGAGGTAATGTCCTTGCCTAAATTGGAAATCAGAGGCTTATATCCTCAAACACTGCAAGCTCAAGTTCTTCTGGTATGAATACAGATGAACAAATGTATCAGGACTCTTTGGAATTCATGAAATGCAAGTCCAAAAAATAGGGGGATAATGAAGTCCCTTCATATTCAAGTATTCTTAAAGATGATAATGTGAATACAAAGTTGTATGAACACAACAAAATAGAGGAAGTAATAATTCTCCTCGAAAACCATGACCTTCAATGGAAGGATAATACTTGGCAGTTGATGAAAAGGTATTTGGACAATATGTTCTATGCTATTACAACGTACAAATACCGCAAACATTATGAGACCATATTGTCTATAATGGGATTTGTAGAAATAAATCATTTATATGCTAATGCAGCTGTCAGAATAGATTATAGCTATTCTAAGATTATAATCAAATAGATTCTAGCTCATAAAAAATGGGGCTTGAGTACCCTAAAAGAAAAAGAATATACATATTCCAAACAACAAAAATTATTGTAAAATGTAATTATTGGGATTATGCGGAAAGCTTTCATAAGGTTTTCTTATGTGAGAATCCTGAGTGATCTTATTCATGGTTTGTTAAAATATGTGCAAATGTGCACAAACAGCGCATACCAAATTGGTTTGCTAAATAGTGGATCTTGCATGGTCCTTTACCAAAAATATTGCTTGAGCCATTCAAAAGTCTATACAAGGACTGGATAGAGGTATCACCAATACTTCTAAAAATACAAAAAGATAATATTTATATTGAAGGATTATCTATGATGTATTTCTTCATTGAATTTGGCAGGTGGGCTAAGCCCCCAACTTAAGATTCAATTCATAAGGTTAATTTTATGTTGTTGTGAGGTTTTGGTTAGGACGATTACTATTGGCTGGCTACTTCTAGCTTCTATACTGGCCCTTCCACTTTGGTATAGTTTTTGTTTGTATTGGTACTGATTGAACAGATCAAACAAAGGCGAGTAGTGTAAGCCCTTCTCCGTCCTGGGAAAAGCAGTGAAAAACATTGGTTTATACATTCCTCTTAGACTCCACTCTAGGGATAATTTTTTTTGCTATCTTTTTTTGAGAACCGCCTAAAGTTCCAACTAAAAAGAACTATAAAGGTGAAATAATTTTTCATTATTTTAGTTGAAGTACTGAGCCTCCTGATATCGGGAGGCTCAGTACTTTAACTAATCTCCATATTCCTCGAATGGATCTCTTAGTTGTTAAGAAGGTTGCCCAAAAGTGGTATATAGGGCGTACCCAGTAAAACTTACAAGTAAACCAGATATAAAGATAGAGACTAGGGTTACTGTTTCCATTCTTATCATATTTATATAATTTCAAGACCACAATGGATCTATGATCGGATCGTTTATTTACAATGGAATAGTATACAAAGTCAACAGATCTCAATAAATACAATAGGATTTATGGCTACATAAACTGTTGAGAAAGTTCTAAATCTGGTCCAAGACGAACTATAGTGGGAGCTTTATTAAATTTAATTCCATGAATCTTGAAATGGTCCATTTAAGTAAAATCAAATATTGATAATTTACCATGCTTAGTGATGGTTTATTATACTAAGTTTTGGAGTAAATTAAACCAACAAACGACTGATAGTAATGTCCATGGTCACCAGTTAATTGAATCAATAAAAATGGCTGTTACAAAATACAAACAACAAAAGGAAATAAAGTCTCTTTATGAACAAGAAGATCTTATCCCTTTCAACAATATTGATCGAAAACTTCAACTGAAGAAGGGCACAATGACCAAAGCTGAAATTTTGGCATCTTACATGGAAGAAGTAAAAAAGAATTTATTAAAAAATCTTGATCAAGAATGTACTTCAGATATGCCTATTTCTTCTGCAAAAGATTACTTGGCTGGTGAGTCACAGAGCATCCAGAGTGATGAGGAAATTGATCTGGATAAATATTTGCAAAAATTTCAATCAACCATAGAAGAATCCTCTAGCACTGCAAAAGACAAAAGGAAAAAATGACATGAGAAAATGGCACTGCAAAAGACAAAAGGAAAAAATGACATTAGAAAATGAAGGTCCTCACCACTAATAAAATTATTGATGAAATAGCTATGATGGCAGACAAAGTGGTCGGCAACTTTATGAAAAGCAAATAGTAAAGGGAACTTAGCTTTCTGAAAAAGCAAGGGTCGTTTATAAATAGTAAAATCCAATTATTTCATTTGGCTGTTTAGTATCAGGCATCCATTATATAAGGAAGCCTATCTTTAATTCAAGAGGTAGGTTTTTAGGACCCCACTCTCTCTACTACTCTCTCTCTGTACTCTTTTGTATCATAAGTTTGGAATAAAAGCTTTTCGTTCTGAGCACAACCATCCATGTAAAGGTTAATTTTAAAATTTTTAAATTGAATTTATTTTTTCTATTTCTATCTTATGATTTGCTAAATTTCTAGTGTTGAACTATAGCAGAATATGTTACATGTATGAGATGGAATATTGTTATTAAAATAAGAATTGTAAACCTCCATTGTTGCAGAGGTCTATATGTTAAGATACTACAGTTATGAATCCAATTTTGGCATTTATGCTATATGTCCCTGTAAAGGACAATTATCCTGGTGGGCATAAATGGCCGTAATTGGGACTTGGTTTATGATTGAAGTCATGACTAAGGTTTTATAACATATACTAAAAGTACCTTGTGCAATAGTAGATCCAAGTGCTGATGAATATCATACTCCTCTTTTTCACTAATTTTCACAGTATTTCTCTTCCTTATGATATTCATTAGGAATGATGTGTTGAACTTATAACAGTTATGTATACAAGTATGCCATGGCTCTGATACTAAATGAGAATTGGGTAGCTTCACTATTGCTCAAGGTACCTTTAGTATATGTTATAATACCTTAGTCATGTCTCCAATCTTAAACCAAGTCCCAACTACGACCATCCATGCCGACCTGGCTAATTGGCCTTTACAGAGACATCCAGCATGAATGCCAAAATTGGATTCATAACTGTAGCATCTTAACATATAGACCTCTGCAACAATGAAGGTATACAATTTTTATTTTAATAATAATATGCCATCTCATACATGTAATATATTCTGCTATAGTTCAATACTAGAAATTTAGAAGTCCCTTCACATTCAAGTATTCTTAAAGATGATAATAGGAATACAGAGTTGTATGAATGCAACAAAACAAAGGAAGTAATAATTCGCGTTAAAAACCATAACCTTCGATGGAAGGATAATCCCTGGCAGTTGATGCAAAGGTGTTTGGACAATACGTTATATGGTACTACTTTGTTCAAATACCACAAAAATTATGAGACCATATTATCTATAATGGGATCTGCAAAAATAAATTATTTATATACTAATGCAGTTGTCAGTGACTTAGATAATATCTACAAGCTGTTAGAAGAGAAATTTCATGGATTAAAAATAAATTCTATCCACGATGAAAATTGAAGACAATGGTGGACATGTTAGTCCTATTGAGATAAATAAGATCTTAGAAAAATTCTCTAGGAAGCCAACCCAGAAAATGTTTTACTATCCTAGACTAACTCCTCAGGATATCTTATTTAAAGAACAAAGATTGTATGTCCCCAATAGTTTCAGAGGAGATGAAATCTACAAGTGGAATGTAGATGGTTTATCTGATAGACAGATATCTATAATGGTACATAGAATGGTGATGTACAGTACCATTTGTAAAGCCCGTCCCAACGTAAGTAGTAGAGGTATAGCCGAAATGATTATGGTAGGATTTACTGGTTAGATTCAAGGCTGGTGGGATAATTATCTTACCAAATACCAAAATACTAGGATCATTAAATCAACAGTAAAGACAAAAGATGTACAAGATTTCATGAATTCTATTTATACTTTGATTATTAAAATCATTAAGCACTTCTCTGGAACATGGACTGATAATAGTGAAAATATTCAGACTTTGCTCCAAAACCTTAGATGTAAATTTCTAACATCCTTTAGGTGGTATAAAGATGTTTTCCTTTCAAGAGTCATGGAATTACCTAAGAGTAATAGCCCTCATTAGAAGTCCAAGTTTATAGATGGTCTTTCCATGTTATTTGTTGAAAGAATTAGGAAAACCCTTAGAGGTACTAATGTGAGTATTAACTATGAGGCTTATACTTATGGTAACCTTATAAAAGTTTGGACTCAAGAAGGTTTAGCTTTATGTAATGAGATTAAGTTAAACCAGCAGGTTAAGAAGTATCGTCTAAATGAGAGACAACAGCTAGGAGAATTTTATGAGCAATTTGCCATAGATATCCCTAAAACCTCAAGGGAATCTCATAGACATAAGAAGAGAAAGTACTCTGAGGAAAGAATGTCAAAGAAAATTGAGCGAAAAGGTAAGAGAAAAGAGGATTACAAATCCAAGAAAGCTTATAGAAAATCCAAAAAGATCAACGCTTGTTACCGATGTGGTAGAGTTGGTCACTTTGCAAAAAATTGCAAAGTAAAGAGTAAGATTAAGAGTCTTACTATAGATGATGAGATTAAAGACTCTTTGTGTAAGATTTTGCTAAATTCCTCCCCAAAAAATTCTAGTCTGGACCATAGTGGTAATGAGGAACAAAATGATTCAACCAATGAGGACCTAAGAGTTCTTCAATAAGAAGATTATATGCGTTCAGATGATGAGTGTCTACCTTGACAAGAAGGGTAACCTTGTGAAAAAAAAGAGGATGATGATGTTTTGTATAACATCATATCCCAATTTCAAGATATAGAAATTAATGTCTTGAGAGATGACAAATTAACAGCTCTATTAGAAATGCTAAATGAGATGGGTAAGGAGGATGATAAGTCATCCACCAGTTCTTCCCCTGATTAGGAAGAAATGCATATTATTTTCTCCCAAAAAGGTCCTTATACCATGACTGAAGTTAATAGACTACTAAAAGAGAGGCAATAGGTTGAAGCTATTCCTAAAATAACACAAGACCTAAAAAATGAAATAGATAATCTCAAAAAGGAAATATCCTTCCTTAAGAGTCATAGTTTGGCATTAGACCAAAGAGTTTCCTCCTTAGAAAACCCAAAAATATTACCCACTGGTAGTAGCCAAACTCTCCCCGAAGGAGATTTTCTTAAAACCTTTGAAGAAGTTGCCCATCAACACTTTTATACTAAGGTAACTCTTCTAATTGATTATAATTATAAGGAGTTTACAACTCTCATTAACAGTGGGGCAGGCTATAATTGATCCAAGAAGGTATGATACCTTCAAGATATTTCATAAAAATCACTAATACAGTTAGAAATATGAGTCATCAAAAAATAGAGGTATAATATAAAATCCCTAAAGCCTACAATTGTAAAGATAAGGTTTGTATGCCTAAAACTTTTGTTTTGGTTAAAGATATTGCTGATGAAATTATCTTAGGGAAACCATGGTTTCTACATTTGTTTCCTTTAGTTTGTTGGGATGAAATAGGTATCATTGGTACTTTTGAAAATAAACATATTCATTTTGAATGGTGTGATCCACCTTATACTAGATATTTGAATCTAATTAAAGAAAAAACTCTTTCAAAAAATAAGCAAATGGAATTTTTAAAGAATGAAATTTGTAGTTTGACTATCAATCAAATCCTTCAAAATCCAAAATTAATTGAAAAAATTGAGTTTTTGAAGAACCAATTGTCAATTCAAATTTGTGGAGACCATCCAAATGTGCTTTGGCAAAGAAAACAACATATTGTTAGTCTTCCGTGTGAAGATAATATTGTAGAAGGTAATATACCTACTAAGGCCAAACCCTGTCAAATGAATTCTGACTATTTAGAATTATGTAAAAAAAGAAATTAAATCTTTTTTGCATAAAGGCCTTATTCGACCTTCTAAGTCTCCATGGTCATGTATTTCTTTTTATGTAAATAAGCATCCAAAACAAGAACAAGGAGTTCCGAGGTTAGTTATTAATTACAAACCTTTGAATAAAGTACTCAAATGGATTAGATATCCAATTCCCAATAATAAGGATTTATTAGATCATTTGTATGATGCTCTCATATTTTTAAAATTTGATTTAAAATCAGGTTATTGGCAAATTCAGATTTTGGAAGCTGATAAATATAAAACTGAATTTAATGTTCCAATGGGACAATTTGAATGGTATGTCATGCCTTTTGGTTTGAAGAATTCTCCTCCGGAATTCCAGAATATCATGAATGATATTTTATGCCATACAACAATTTTATTATTGTCTATATTGATGACATTCTGGTGTTCTAAAAAAATATAGAGATACATTTTAAACATCTGGATCTTTTTCGAAAGATCATTATACAAAATGGCTTTATAATTTCGAAGCCAAAGATGTTTTTATTCTAGACAAATGTCCGATTTTTAGGTCACAATATTGATCAAGGGAATATTATTCTCATAAATAGGAGTACTGAATTTGCTTCTAAATTTCATGATGAAATAATGGACAAAACCCAATTGCAAAGATTTCTGGATAGCCTAAATTGTATATCTCCTTTTGTGGAAGATTTAACAAAGGATACAACTATCTTGTATGATAGACTGAAGAAAAATCCTAAAGCATGATCTGAGAACCATACTATTGCAGTAAGAAATATTACGGCTAAGGTTAATAATTTACCATGTCTTATACTTGCAAATCCAAATTGGGCAAAAATAATTGATACTGATGCTTCAAATATTGGTTATGGTGGAATCCTTAAGCAATATTATCTAATAGAAAAATAATTTTATGTTGTTCAATTCTATTCTGGAAAATGGAGTGCCAGCCAGAAAAATTATGCAACTGTAGCTAAAGAAATTCTTGCTATAGTTAAATGTGTTTTAAACTTTCAAGACAATCTTTATAATCAAAAGTTCTTAATAAGAAATGATTACCAAGCTACAAAATTTATCTTTAATAAAGATTTGAAACCTGATTTTTATAAGAAAATGTTTGCAAGATGACAGGCTTTGTTAGCCCCATTTGATTTTGAAATCCAATATTTAAAAGGGCCAGATAATAGTCTACTCAATTTTTTAACCCGTGATTTTTTAAGCTGATGTTTTCTCTTATGGATTTTAGGATGGTATCACGAGGATCTACTTTCCCATTTAGAAGAAGAGATGGAAGGAATTTTTCAATAAGAGGCAGAGGTAATGTCCTCACCCAAATTAGAAATCAGAGGCTTATATCCTTAAGCATTGCAAGATCAAGTTCTTCTGGTATGAATACAGATGAAAAAATGTATCAGGACTTTTTGGAATTCATGAAATCCAAGTCCCAAAAATAGGGGGATAATGAAGTCCCTTCATATTCAAGTAGTCTTAAAGATGATAATGGGAATAGAAAGTTGTATAAACGCAACAAAAATAGAGGAAGTAATAATTCTCTTCAAAAACCATGACCTTCAATGGAAGGATAATCCCTGGCAGTATTTGGACAATACGTTCTATGCTACTACAACGTACAAATACCGCAAGCTTTATGAGACCATATTGTCTATAATGGGATCTGTAGAAATTAATAATTTATATGCTAATGTAGCTGTCAAAAAAGATTATAGCTATTCTAAAATTATAATCAAACAGATTTTGACACATGAAGAATGAGGCTTGAGTACCCTAAAAGAAAAAGAATATACAAATCCCGAACAACAAAAAATTATTGTAAAATATAATTATTGGAATTATGCAGAAAGCTTTGATAAAGTTTTTTTTTATGTGAGAATCTTGAGAGATCTCATTCATGGTTTGTTAAAATAACATATGCACAAAAAGAGCATACCAAATTGGTTTGCTAAATGGTGGATCTTGCATGGTCCTTCACCAAAAATATTGCCTGAGCCATTCAAAAGTCTATACAAGGACTGGATAGAGGTATAGTCAATACTTCTAAAAATGCAAAAAGATAATGTTTATTTTAAAGGAATATCTATGATGTATTTCTTCATTGAATTTTCAATTTCGTGGATCTTGAAATGGTCCATATAGGTAAAATCAAATATTAATAATTTTCCATGCTTAGTGAGGGTTTATTATACTAAGTTTTGGAGTAAATTAAACCAATAAATGGATGATGGTAATGTCCATGGTCACCAGTTAATTGAATCAATACAAATGGCTATTACAAAATACAAACAACAAAAAGAAATGGAGTCTCTTTATGGACAAGAATATCTCAGCCCTTTCAAGAATATTACTCAAAAACTTCAAATGAAGAAGGGCACAATGACCAAAGATGAAATTTTGGCATCTTACATGGAAGAAGTAAAAAAGGATTTATTAAAAAATCTTGATCAAAAATGTACTTCAGACATGCCTATTTCTTCTGCAGGAGATTGCTTGGCTGGTGAGTCACAGAGCATCTAGGGTGATGAGAAAATTAATCTGGATGAATATTTGCAGAAATTTCAATCAACCATGGAAGAATACCCCAACACTACAAAATACAAAAGGAAAAAATGACATGAGAAAATGAAGGTCCCCGCCACTAATGAAATTATCGATGAAGTAGCTATGATGGCAGACAAAGTGGCCGACTACTTTATGAAAAACAAATTTAGAAAAAGCAAATAGTAAAGGGCACTTAGCTTTCTGAAAAAGCAAGGGTCATTTATAAATAGTTAAAGCCAGTTATTTTATTCGGCTGTTTAGTATCAGGCATCCATTATATAAGGAAGCCTATCTTTAATTCAAGAGGTAGGTTTTTTAGGTCACCACTCTCTCTACTACTCTTTCTTTCTCTACTCTATTGTATAATACGTTTGGAATAAAATCTTTTTGGATCTAAGCACAACTATCCGTGTAAAGGTTAATTTTAAATTTTTTAATTTTAAATTGAATTTATTTTTTCTATTTCTATCTTATGATTTGCTAAATTTCTAGTGTTGAACTATAGCAGAATATGTTACATGTATGACATGGTATATTGTTATTAAAATAAGAATTGTAAACCTCCATTGCTGCGGAGGTCTATATGTTAAGATGCTACAGTTATGAATCCAATTTTGACATTTATGTTGGATGTCCCTATAAAGGCCAATTATCCAGGTGGGCATGGATGTCTGTAATTGGGACTTGGTTTAAGATTGGAGTCATGACTAAGGTTTTATAACATATACTAAAGGTACCTTGTGCAACAGTAAAGCGATCCGATTCTCATTTACTGGGACTATGTTGAAATTTTTAATAAAGCTTTCTTATGTGAGAATCCTGAGAGAACTCATTCATGATTTATTAAAATTTTTGGAAATGTCTACAAACAAAGCATACCAAACTGGTTTGCTAAATAGTGGATTTTGTATGCTCCTTCATAAAAAATATTGCAGAGCCTTTTAAAAGTCTCTATAATGATTAGGTAGAAGTATCATCAATACTGCTTGAAATGCAAAGAGAAAACATATACTTTGAAGACATATCAACAATGTATTTTTTCATTGAATTTTCTATTCCTTGGGGCTTAAAATGGTCTATAGAAGTAAAACTAAATCCAGACAATGTCCCTTGTTTAATGAGAATTTATTACACTAAATTTTGGGGAAAATTGAATCAACAAACGGCTGAAGGAAATGTCCATGGCCACCAACTAATAGAAACAATCAAAGCTGCCATAAATAATTATAAGCAGCAAAAAGAAATAACTCTTTTTATGAACAAGAGAAACACAGTCCATTTAGGAATATTGCCCGAAAACTCTAGATGAAGAAAGGGACAATATCTAAATCAGAAATTCTTGCTTCATATATGGAGGAAGTTAAATGAGATTTAATGAAGAATCTCAATCAAGGATGTTCTTCAGAAATGTTAATATCGTTAGCAGGTCATGAAGAAGATTGCTTATTTGAGGAATCCAAAATTATTCAAAGTGATGAAGAAATAAACTTGGATGCTTATCTTGCAAATTCCAAGACACCTTGGAAGAATCTTCCTCGTCCACAAAAGACAAAGGGAAAAAATAAATAAAAGGACCCCACCACTACTCACATTATTGGGAAGACAAACTTGATGGCAAATGGCTTTTGAAAAAGCAAAACAGTAAGGGACATTAGCTTTTTGATAAAGCAAGAGCCATTTGTAAATAGTAAGGGTCAAATAGTAAAGGCCACTTACTTCATTTTGTCGTTTTGTTTTGGTGCTTCCATTATATAAGGAGCCCACTGTTAGTAGAGGACAGGTTTTCCAGAGCCCCTCTCTCTAGAATACTTTCTTTCTCTCTTGTAAAAATATTTGAGTGTGGAATAAAAAGCTCTTTCCTTCTGAGCACAATCCATCCACCAAACACTAGAAGCTATTGCTCAACAATATTTTTATGCTAAAGTAACTCTTTTAATTGACTATAATTATAAAAGAGAATTTACAACTCTCGTTGATAGCAGGGCAGGCTGTAATTACATAAAAGAAGGTCTGATACCTTCAAAATATTTTGTCAAGACCACTCATGTTGTTAGAAATGCTAAGACTCACCATTTGGTTTTAGATAAAAGGGTTTCTAATCTAGAACACCTTACTCCAGTACCTAACAAAATAAGCCATCTTGATTTTTTATCGGAAGAAGATTTTCTTCAGACACATGAAGCTGTTGCTCAACAATATTTTTATGCTAAAGTAACTCTTTTAATTGACTATAATTATAAAAAAGAATTTACAACTCTCGTTGATAGCGGGGCAGACTATAATTGCATCAGAGAAGGTCTGATACCTTCAAAATATTTTGTCAAGACCACTCACTATAAAAAATGGGTAATATTATGGGGTTTTATTTGTGGGGTTAGTTTAATCTCCGTAAAATTATATGAAATGCGGGGGTTAAAAATTTGCCGCTAAAATTTATAAAGTTGCGAGGGTTTTAGAACCCACTATAAATTATGGGGATTTTAAATCCTCGCTATCTACCAAAAAATTAACGCTTTATATCCCATAAAAATATAAATTTGCAGGAGTTTTTGACCCCCTCTATAATCGAAAAAATAGCGTACCATTTTTTCTTTTTTTTTAATTGGGCAAAATATTTTCCCTCACTTTTCCAAATCAATAGGCAGCTCCCAATTATACCCTTTCTCATTTTCCCTCTCACTTTCCCTCTCTCATTTTCTATTATCAGAGAAATTCAATGCTTTGATAGTCCTGGAACAGGTAAATATTTTCTCAATTTGAGTCTCCCTTCATTTTGTCATCTGTATTTCCATTTGAGTAGTTACGAGTAAAATCAATCAACTTTTGTGTGCAATTTAGTGTGTGCATGTGTGTTTCTTTCTTCTATGAAAAGGTTCTAAGGAAACAGAATCAATTCATTGTGAATAAGTTAAACAGTTTTATGCTTGTTGTCATTTGCTGATAACAATGCTAAAAAAATCTAGAATTGACCCACAATGACCATTTTTATCTGTACCCAGCCTTTGACTCGACTTAGAAAGTAAATGTGATGTCTGGTATGTAGGTTCATTTATTGGTTAAATGATGTTCAACGAACTACTGTCACTGCAGATTATACTTTATGAATATGAGTGTAGTATGATTAAATTAAATACTAGCTGCACATCTACTCCAATATTCTTTTAACCCTCTGTTTCTTCTTTCCCCTTGAACTGGCTCCCTTATTGGTCTTATGTGTTTTAAGATAGTGGTGTTATGTTTCAAAGATGGATCAAAAAATTTGAGTATATAGGTTCTATATTCTAGAAAAGAAGACTTATTGGGTTTTGGATAAGTTATTTATACATATTGAGTGGTTTTCTCAACACAGATATAGTCTTGGTCAAAGCTATTGATTTCTGCTGAACCTAGAGATTTTCCCCTGAATATGTGATTCTAGAGTAGGAAAAAAAATTAAGGTACGGTTTGGTTAAAGGAATTAAATAGGAGCACTGGAGCAGTGAATTGATTAGGTTTTTTTTGTTATGACCAATTCAACCTTTTCCTTTCTAGTTGACCAATCTTCCTTTCTTTTATTTGTACTGTACATATAATTAGGTCACTTTGGATAAAATTAAATTTAGCATTCCCCATTATCTTATCGTTGCAAACAAATTTTTCTAGTAGAAGTATGTTTTTTATTTTTTTCCTTTTTCTAGTCTCTTGTTCATAAATCATTCTTTGTTATTCAGGACGTGAAGCAAACGAAGTGGAACCAATATTGGATGCATTGCCTAATCTAGAACAGTAAGCCATGAATCCTCCTACTACATATCATGAACTATTCCAAGGATCTTCTAAAAATAGGCTCTCTACCTTCACAAGGTATAGGTAAGGTCTTCATACATACCACTATCCTTAGACCCTACTTGTGGGATTACACTAGGTATATTGCTGTTGTTGGATTTGAGATTTTAGGCCTTTACCATCTAAATCTTGCATTGTCAAGATTATTGAGAGATGGAATATTAAAAATTAAAAATAGATGTCAAAAATACACAAACAATGAGACATCAGTTTTGTTTTTCGGGAAATGCTGGCGGATAGTATAACTATGGTAGAAAAATGGTTTTACTTGTAAAACAACCTTGGCATTGAAAGATGGAACTAATGCTTATCTTTTAACTTTTGCTATAAACCTCAGGTACATATACTGCTCTTCCGTTGGTGTATACCTCAAAACTGATCATTATTTACCACACTTTGAGGTTAGTTTAGTAGCATGTGATTATTTTTTGAGGTTATTTTCAATATACTTGTGATACTAAATGGTTAAGAAATATAGGCTGCTACACATGGCTGTCATTTTGGTTAGTAGACACACTCATAAGCAACTTTTGTGCTCAAACAAGGACTAGTTTTAACTCAGGAGATTATTGTCAATATTTCAATTCCAGGTTCTTAAAGATAATGTTCTACTGGAGACACTTAAGAAATGCTTACTATTGAACCTTGTCTCCTAGCATAGAGATTATACTTAATTTGTCTGATTGGCTTCAATCTTTGGCATCATTTTGGGGTCACCTGTATGTGTAGTTTCGTCGTGCTAGTTAATTGTCTTTGTAGTTTGAACATATTCTGTTTCATATGATTTTACTGATTGATCTTGTACTACCTCCTTAATACTTAAAGTGCATATATGCCATTAGCTATAATCCTATAGTACATTCTGGATTTACTGAAGATATAATTCTTCCTGGGGCATGTTTCTTAATGGATGTTCCAAGTCAAAATATTACAAGTGAAAATAAATGGAGAGAGTATCTCTATTCCCAGTAGAGAGGCTATTTTAATGATTCAAGAAGACTTTAAATAAATGCATTTCTGTCGACTTAAATAATGGAGCTACCTCAAATTCAAACGAATAATGGAGCACCTTTTCAATGGCCTATTTGGTCAATGAAATAGAACTTGTTATCTTTGTAGTGCAACAAACATTTCGGTTGCTTTTTTAATAAAAGTTAATGGATGCTTAAATTCAGAAATTCAAACAGAAAACGTAGTAAAATAAACTAAGCTAAACATGCCATTTTCTCAAATTGTAACAATCATGTAATTACACATCTCTTTTCTGATTCTACTAGACATGGTGTGGAGTTCACCTGCATAGAAGCTTGATGTTCAGATTTACTATTTTCCAGTGAATGCAGTTAGCCCTTCTAGCTCTGCCTTTCTATCTGGAGATTCAAAGCTTGTAAAATTAGGAATTAGCACTTAGTTTCTGATGTTAATATACCTAGCAGCAAAGTTATGCAAAACATCAAGTGACTTAAAAACATTTTCTTAGATAAAAAATTGGTATATCCTTTACAAACATAAAATCTTTATTTATAACTACTCAACAAAAGGGTTACAAAAAAATAAGGAATTGTTTTCTCTACTTGTCAAGTCCCACTCTCTACTATGTCTTATATTTCTTGCTTCTAATCCTATTGATTTAAAAAATTTCATGGACAGAAGAATTTGCGCCATGGTCCTACTTATAATCTCTTCAAAAGGGAAGTTAGATCAATGAACACATCCTCTTTGCAATGTATTATAAGACCACCATTGGATGATGAAAGCCAATCTTTTTTTCAGCTTGAGCTAACAATTCTTGAAATGATGGTTGGTTCAAGTATAATATTGGCACGACAAATCTCTTCTTTTGACTCTCTACTATGTATACTGCACAATGATATTTTGGAACACCTCCAGATGTTGATGACCTCCTTAGGATCCCATTATAACAAGGTATATTTGGTAAACTCTAAATGGTGAAGGAAAAGAAAGAATAAGAACTTAGAGAACTGCACAGAAAAAGAAAGTTTGTCAAGTGTCTAAATACTTGTGGTTTGCTCAAATGTTTTGCGTTCGAGTATATATACAAGTTCGATACTGGATTAATTTAGGATTTCAATAGTATCACCTGTCCAGTCGATAACACTACCTTCTCCTGAAGTTTGCAGCTATCTGTAAGGAGATTTCTGAGACCTTTGAATATAAATATGTTAGATACTAAAGATTAGCTAATGGAAATGTTTGAGTAGTATGAAGTATTCTACTTCTATTAGATGACTAGTTGCTTAATTTTCATGCATTTCTAATGTGATGTTTGAAAGTACTATGATTTTAGTAGAGAATTCCAAACATAGGTTGGTAGTGCAGAAAACTTCTGAGAATTGGCTTGAATAACACTAAATATTTCTTAAGTTCCATCTGCTTTTATTTCTTATTTAGTCCCCTTACCAATTGAATATGAATAACACTCATCTTGTTTTATAATTGTAATTAAAATGTGGATATTTACCAATATATTGTAGATATACCAAGGTTCAAGTATTTGCAGAAAAAGCAAAAATCAGATTTGCCGGTATCTAAATCACAAGGTACTGAATCAGTATGTCTGCCAACAAATCTACCTTTGCTAATTCAGCATGTATCTCAACCATCTCAACCAATTTACTCAGTATCCCATCCAACTCCTATGGACCAGTACACGTCACATATGGGTCCAACAGTTTGGCCTGAATTACAACCATCCCGGTCAGTTCACTTAACATCACATCCATCTCTGGTTAGTCGGGACTCATCACAACCATCTCGATCAGTTCACTCTACATCACATCCAGGCTTGAAAAATTAGGATTCATCATAATCATCTTGATTAATTCATTCTACATCACATTCGGATCCAACAAATGAGGACTCGTCACAAGCAGCTCCCACAGATAAGGCTGCACTAAAAAAATATTCTAGACGTGAATCAAATATGTATTGGGTCGTAGACACAATAGGTAAATACTTTAGACTATCAATACATATTTAAAAGACCTTTCTAATCCAATGTTATGTCTCTCATCACTTCAACTAATCTTTTTTCTTATAATAGATTCAAGAAATAATGTCAAGAAAATCAAAGTAAAAGCTAAGAAAGTGCTGAATTTAATAGGTGAAGAATGTATCGTGGTTAAGTTTGATATTTATGATGAACCATTTGGTGAAGCCCGCAGCCTTCTTTTCTTTTATGGAATTTTAGTGTGTGATTGCTCTTTATTTCCAATCAACTTTAAAAAGTGGTCGAATTTACCTATGACATACTTCAATCGCGTCTTCGATCATATTATAAAGGTATAAGCTCTAAATTCTGACGACTATACCATTGCTTATTATTTTTAGAGATAGACAACTATTTCTTTATTTTTGTCTTTGAATGTTATATTTACATATAACAGAAAAGCTAACCAATATTTTTATTTAGAAGCCCAAATTCTTCTTTGACGCAGTCGAAATAGTTGCTTGACGACATATTTCTTTATCTATTGGAAAAAAGTGGGCTGTAAATAAGATTAACATGTGGAATAAAGTTGATGATCCACCTAAAAGTAAAGCTCATATTATGGATAAGGTGCTGGACGGGATCCCATCAGATCAATGGATTTCTTTTATTGAATACAATTTTAAAGAATCAACAAAAGTATTTACATAAATGGATTTCTTTATAGTTGTATAATTTTTTTTAATTGACGTTAAAATATATTTTTATAAGAAAATGCGTCAAAGGAACCGTGAAAATTAAAAGAAACAAACAATTCCTCACACTGGTGGCTCCAAAGCCAATGCTACAAGAAGGGCTGAAATGGTGAGTGAATTAACCTCGAATGTAATTATTCCTAAATAGTAAATTATTATGATTTTTTTTAAAATTTATAGATGGCCGAGACTGGATAGTGGCCTGGGCAAGCACAAATGTACATTGCTACTCATAAGAATCAAGATGGAGTGTATGTTAATGAAACGGTAAAAGAAATATGTATGAGTTTTACTTATCTATAATAGACTCTTATTGAACAATCAACCACGGTATGTCAAATAAATTTCTATTAATAATTTATTTTGACAATAAATTTTCTAAATTTAGGAAAAAATTAAGTCAGCTTTGAGCTAATGCACCATAGATGAGTCTCATGTTTCACCAAATGCTGCCATTGGTAAGGTGGTAAGGCAAGATCACTCTTGAAGGGTAAGATATTTGGGATTAGGAGCTGTTCCTAGTACAGTTTTTCAATAAGTTAGACCTCGTTTTGGTGGTACAAGTGCATCAAGTAGTGGAGGTTCTTTTTCGTTCCAATACAGAGAAAACTACAATCAAATGATGAATTATCAAAATCAAATACTAAGAACTTTAAAGTCATATATGATAATAAAAGAAGGAACGATACCAGAACAATTTGTGGGGCTCTTTGATTCTCCTTCAATGGTTGTTCCACAGTAGTAAGTAAAGTTCTCTTTACTTTTTTGATCTCGATGTTTGATCACCTTTCTTGTTTAACTTTGGATGACTGTTTCTAGTACATAAACCTGAGGGTAGTTTGAAATAGGTAGAATAAGATATGCTATGACTTTTGTTTCTGAAAAGGATTGGTATCTATTTCTATGTACTATTTTGTTTGAACTACTCGAGTCGGATGGGTTTGCTTACCTTTTCATCTATCTTCGACCACTCAATGACACTGTTGGTATGAGTTGTTAGGAGTTTTTATCTTGATCTTGACCAAAAGAATGATGCATACATCCTTTAGTTAACTAGTTTGCTGGTGTTCCTGTAGTATTTTGTTTGGAATTTAACTTCAATACTTTTTGTGTCAAATGACTTAATTTTAACTGGCCAATGGTGATTTTACTATGCCTATTGTTACATGTGTTGGATAGTCTATTCATCAATGGATAAGCTTGATAGAAAAAAAATAATCCATGTAACTTTGCAGAAACAGGAACTAATAGTTCACTTAGAGCAAAATAATTTCATTTGCATTTAGATAATAACTAGGAAGAAAAGAACTACATACAATCAGGGACTGACACTACACACTACCTTTGCAACCAATAAACATTTTACAAAAACAAAAACATAGTAAATGGAGTACTAGGTAGTTTGATACTAGGAGAAGAACATGGACAAAAACAGCAGAAACATTATTGAAATAATCCCCTTCTTGATCACCATGATATGAAATCTTGTCCATGATATTGGACACCACCTCGTTCGACTTTGTGAGTAACTTCATGCTTGTTTTTAACCTATGAGCTTTAATAGCTTTCATGCATATTCTTAGTTCATTTACTTACTCATTAAAGAAAATTCTTCTTTGAAAGGAGTTTGATGAATACCCTGAAGAAAGAGAAATGCACTGCACAACTAGACTGGTTAAAATGCTACATCAATTTTCTGATGAGCTACATGTGAAGAATTTTGATGGAAAAGAAGATTTCTTGAAAAAGGAGATTAAAGAATTAGAGGTAACCAACTGGATTGGATTGTCCAACTTCCTTCCTCGATACCTTTTCCTAAATGTGTTGCCAAAAAGAGTCAAGGAAGTTGTTGCAGTTTCAGATGATTTTATGGGAAGAGTTTGGAACTACATAGAGAGAATTATTATGAAAGTGTTGATGCATCACTGTGAAAACTACTCACAACTTTAGTCTTCTACTAGATGAGCTGCTCATAACCTCATTGCAAAGAAGAAGAATGAATCAGTTGATTGGATAAAGAAAATAATCGATATGGAAATGTAGACTGATTACACATGTAATTCTATTTACTCAGCAACATACAGTAAGCTCATGGGTAAAAAACAAGCATTTATGGACAGTAAAAACAAAGTTGAAGATTAGAAAATGAGAGTATATGCTTTATAGTGTGGGAAAGGTTTGTATTTTATCTATAGTTAGGGATAGAGACAATATATGATCTATTTTGTCATTTTTCTTGTGATGATGAATGTCATGCCTGCTTTTCTCTCTTCACATGATGATGCTCTCTTTGGACAGTCTCTTATTTATGATAACAAACAATTTCTGTTTAATGTAATTTCCAAGACAAACATGATATTGATGATAAACATCATTCTGTTAGTTGCTTTACAACAGAATAAACATGATATACATGATCTTACTTCAGATTCTTCTTCGTGTTGTTTTGGAATTCCTTATGAATAATTATATTGTTTGCATAATATATTTATTCAGATTGCTAAGTCTGACTCGCTTAATATCCTCTTTACTTATATTTAAAGTAGTTTATCGATTGATTTTTAGACTTTACATTTTTATGTAGCCAAGTGATGCGGCTAGTGGACCCATTCCGCCCATGGATACAAGGAGATCACGTGATGATAATAATCCTAATGACATTCTTTGATTTCATTGCATTTGTCTTGGATATTAAATTATGATGATATAATTGTGTGGTTGGAGTGGATCTTAGAATATTGAAGTTTTTGTGTTTAAATTTGATTTTGGAGTTTGAAGATACTAGTTAATGTTGAAAATTTGGAGTTTGAAGATGTTAATGTTGAAAATTTAATTTTGATGTTTAATGTTCAATGTATTTTTGATATGCTTGTCAATTACAATGTTTAATTACTCATATTGTATTAATGATATTTGAATTGAAAAAATAATTGGATTGTAGGTTATGTCTAAAGAAACAATTAAATTTGAGCTAAAATTAGAATCTATAATTAGTTATTGAAAATTGACGGGCCCAAATTTAAAAAAAATAAAAAAATTACGGAGGTTTTAAACCCCCGCAACTTTTAAGTAAAAAATTATTATAAAAATAATTAAATTTAGAGTAATGGGGGTCAACCGCCGCAAAATAACCATCACAAATTAATTATGGGGGTCAGAAAAAGCTGCCGCAAATTGTTTGTGATGGATCGAATTGTGGAGATTTTGGGAACCGTCGGAATTACATTTTGCGGGGGTTTAAAACCCCCGCAAACCATAAAATTAATCCCTGTAACTTGACCTATTTTTTGTTGTGACTCATGTTGTTAGAAATTCTAGTGGTAATAAAATGGGGGTAGAATATAAGATCCCTAAGGTTTTTATTTGCCAAGATAAGGTTTGCATGCCTGAAACCTTTGTTCTTATTAAACCTTTGTTCTTATTTAATCTAGTAAAAGAAAGAATTCTTTCTAAAAATAAGCAAATAAAGTTTTTGAAAAATGAAATTTGTAGTCTAACTATTGATCAAACACTTTAAAACCCGAAATTGGTTGAGAAGATTGAGTTTTTGAAAAATCAGTTTTCAATTGATATATGTGGAGATCATCCAAATATTTTTTGGTAAAGGAAAAGACATGTGGTTAGTCTTCCTTATGGGGATAGTTTTCAAGAAGGAAATATTCCTACAAAAGCAAGACCGTGCCAAATAAATGCTGCATATTTAGAATTATGTATAAAAGAAATTGAATCTCTTTTACATAAAGGCCTCATAAGACCTTCCAAATCTCCCTAGTCATGCAATGCTTTTTATGTTAACAAATATGCTGAACAGGAAAGGGGTGTATACAGATTAGTGATAAATTATAAACCACTCAACAAAGTCCTTAAATGGATTAGGTATGCAATTCCGAATAGAAAGGATTTATGGGATAGACTGAATGATGCTCTTATATTTTTCGAATTTGATTTGAAATCAGATTCTTCATCAAATCTTATTTAACTTCCTCCATATACGAAGCAAGAATTTTTGATTTGGATATTGTCCCTTTCTTCATCTAGAGTTTTCGGGCAATATTCCTAAATGGACTGTGTTCCTCTTGTTCATAAAGAGAAGCTGTTTCTTTTTTTTCTGCTTATAATTATTTATGGCAGCTTTGATTGATCTATTAGTTGGTGGCCATGGACATTTACTTCAGCTGTTTGTTGATTCAATTTTCCCTAGAATTTAGTGTAATAAATTCTCATTAAACAAGGGATATTGTCAGGATTTGGTTCTACTTCTATAGACCATTTCAAGATCCAAGAAATAGAGAACTCAATGAAAAAATACATTGTTAATATGCCTTCAAAGTATATGTTTTCTCTTTGCATTTCAAGTAGTATTGGTGATACTTCTACCCATTCATTATAGAGACTTTTAAAAGGCTCTGGTTGTTAAGCACCATGTAAGATCCACCATTTAGCAATCCAGTTTGGCATGCTTTGTTTGTAGACATTTCCACAAACTTTAGTAAACCATGAATGAGATCTCTCAGGATTCTCACATAAGAAAGCATTATCAAAATTTTAAACATAGTCCTAGTAATTATACTAAACTGTGACTTTTTGCTGCTCAGGCAGAACATATTCTTTTTCTTTAAGGGTACTCAATCCCCATTCTTCATGAGAAAAGATCTTTTTTGATTATAATTTTAGAAAAACTATAATTCTTTTTGATAGTTCCACTTGCATAACAGTGTTGAATTTCTGCAGAAGTAGTTTGAGACAATATAGTTTCATAATGTATACGGTATTTGTATGTAGCCGTAGTGTAAAATGCATTGTCTAAATATTTTTGTATCAGTTTCCATGGGTTATCTTTCCATCTAAGATCATGACGCTCAAGAAGTAATATCACTTCTTATGCCCTTTTGCATTCATACAACTCAATATTTTCATTAGTATCTTTCAAGGCACTAGCATATGAGGGAACATTAGATTCCTCTTGCTTTTGGATTTTGATTTCATAAAATTCAGAAATTGCTGATATAGTTGTTCATCTGTATTCATACTTGATGAACCCGAACTTGAACTTGCAATGTTCGAGGCAATAAGCCTTTGATTTCCAATTTGGGCAAGGACAGAATTTCCTCTTCCTCTAGTCGAGGTTGATATACCTCTTCCCTCTCTTCCTCTGTACGAGGATGCCTGTGATGCCATCCTGTATGTCACAATAGAAAATATCAATTTAAAAATTCAAGAGTAAGGAAATTAGGTAGACTATTATCTGACCTTTTCAAATATTGAATTTTAAAATCAAATGGGGATAACAGGGCCTACCATCTTGCAAACATTTGCTTAGAAATATCATGTTTCACATTTTTATTAAAAATAAATTTAGCAGATTGGCTATTGGTTCTTATCAAGAACTTCCTATTATAAAGATCACCTTGAAATTTTAATAGACATTAAACAATAGCAAGAATTTCTTTAGCTATTAGGGAATAATTTTTTGACTATTATTTCATTTTTCAGAATAAAACTGGATAACATATACTCATTTGTCTTATGGGGATAGTGTTTTAAAATTCCTCCATAACCTATATCTGAGGCATAAGTCTCAATGATTTTATCTAAATTGGGATTTGCTAAAGTAAGTCAGGGTAGGTTATTAACCTTTGCCTTAATATTTCTCACTGCAAGAGTATGATTTTCAGTCCATGTATTAGGACTCTTTTTCAGCCTATCATACAAGATAGCTGTATCCTTTGTCAAATCTTGGACAAAAGGAGATATATAATTTAAACTTCCCAAAAATCTTTGCAACTAGGTTTTGTCTTAATAATAATAATAATAATAATAATAATAATAATAATAATAATAATAATAACAATAATAATAACAATAACAATAACAATAACAACAACAACAACAACAACAACAACAACAACAACAACAACAACAATAACAACAACAACAACAACAACAACAACAATGATCATAATAATGATGATAATAATAGAATAATAACAAGAATAAAAATAATAATAACAATAATAATAATAATGATCATAATAATGATAATAATAATAATAATAATAACTATAATAATAACAATAATGATAACAATAATAGTAATAATAATAATAATAATAACAATAACAACAACAACAACAACAATAACAATAACAATAACAATAACAATAACAATAACAATAACAACAACAACAACAACAACAACAACAACAACAACAACAACAACAACAATAACAACAACAACAACAACAACAACAACAATGATCATAATAATGATGATAATAATAGAATAATAACAAGAATAAAAATAATAATAACAATAATAATAATAATGATCATAATAATGATAATAATAATAATAATAATAACTATAATAATAACAATAATGATAACAATAATAGTAATAATAATAATAATAATAACAATAACAACAACAACAACAACAATAACAATAACAATAACAATAACAATAACAATAACAATAACAATAACAACAAGAATAACAATAACAATAACAAGAACAATAACAACAACAACAACTACAACAACAACAATAACAACAACTATAACAATAACAATAACAATAATAATAATAAGAATAATAATAAGAATAACAATAATAATAACAATAATCATAATATAGATGATGATGATGATAATAATAATAATAATAAAAAAAAAAGTGTTTTTTAAATCTCAAAATTATGTATCTATCTAAGGAATAAGTCAGGTATTTATAACAATTAGGTGTCCCTTCGAAAAGGAAGCATTGGTTCTAGAAAAGTTGTATTGTTACTGAACAGTTACGTCACTTGTGCCCAGTCTGTGCTAGTACTACGCCTGATCTACGGTTGTAGGTGACGTTTCTCCCATTCCAGTGGCTTTTGCGCCTGACCTGCGCCAGGAAGAGCCAGCCTGTGCTAGGACTGCATCTAATCTGCGTCTGCAGGTCACCCTTTTTTCAAAATAGTGTGTCTTTTTCTCTAAAGGCTCATTCCTTTCGAGATGTATTGCACATGTATTTGTATGGAATCTGAAATACGTACACATATCGAGAAAATTATTTCATTAGATTTTTGGATTAAAACTTTCCTTATTTTACAAGTTTCAAATAAAATTTATCTAAAAAATTAATCTCATCGATTAGTTGACAAATCCAAATCCAAAGTCGAGCCGAGACATCGACGATGATGAAGGTGCGAGGCACTCTTTGTTCTTGCCTCACTATTCATGTGGATATATGTTTCTTAATAAGAACACATGAAAGTTTCTTTCTCCCACTAATGTGGCAGAATTAGTACACTTTTCTTATTTTTGAGTACATTTTTCTTTTTAAGTGTGACCTCATTTTCCCTTCACCAATTCCTTCCATTTACCATTCACACATTCAACTCAAATCCAACAATCCCCCACATGAATGAGGAATGACTACTCTTTGTAAAAAATTGAACCGTCGAGCTTTAATGTACACCTAGACAACACATGTCATATAACCAACTTTTTACCATTTATGGTTCTCACAGTTTTGTTTGTTTCATCCATGAACACGTCCTAGTTTCATGATATCTTAGAGAATACACCTTTACTAACATTCTTCTTGAAGTGGCTTCCACTTTACCCTCACATAGGTGATTTCTAAATTTTCAATTCTATAGATTAAACTATTTGGTCACATCTGCCAAATTTAGATAATTATTAAAAGACTTCACACCATAAATCTTATCCTTATTTACTAAACATTGTCTACATCATGAGATTGGGTATATTGAAAATGTTAAACCTGTCAAACACAACTTGGTTTGATCTTCTTGAACCTAGCTCTTAGGATCTCCAGTCTGCTAGGTAGAGTTACCACCATGCTAACTTGTCCTTGGCTATAAACCCATTCCCTTGGATGATCTCTCAACTCCCTCTCTAGATAGGCCTTTTGTGAGTGGATTCGACATATTATCCTTTGACTTTACATAGTCAATAGTGATATTTCTGCTAGATAGAAGTTCTCTAATGATATTATGTCTCTATGTTATGTGACGAGATTTATCATTGTAGTACACCATGCTCCCTGCCCTACCGATTGCCGCTTGACTATCACAGTGTATACATAATGGTGCCCATGGTTTGGGTCAATAAGGAATATCTTCCAAGAAATTCCAGATCCATTCTGCTTCTTCACTGACTTTATCTAGTGTGATAAACTCATATTCCATAGTGGAGCAACCAATACATGTCTGTTTGGATGATTTTCAAGAGACTGGTCCTCCACCTATAGTAAATATATATCCACTCGTGGATTTTAATTCATTCAACCCATTGATCCAATTTGCATCACTATATCCTTCATGTACCATAGGTTATTTATTATAATGCAAAGCATAGCCTTGAGTGTATTTAAGATACCCCACAACTCTTTTCATTACCATCCAATGAGTTTTATTGGGATTACTCGTGTATCGAATCAACTTAATAATAGTACATGCTATGTTTGACCATGTAAAATTCATGATATACATTAAATATCCCAACATTCTTGCGTAGTCCAATTGTGAGTCACTTTCACCTTCTTTCTTTTGAAGTGCATAGCTCACGTCCAATGGAGTCTTAGCAATATTGAATTCCAAATACTTGAACTTGTCAAGTACCTTTTCTATGTAATGAGACTGTGACAATGCCACCCCTTGTGGAGTTTTATGGATTCATATTCCTATGATCATATTCGCAACTCCAAGTTCTTTCATATCAAACTTGCTCTCAAGAATTTATTTCATAGCATTTATGTTAGAAATGTCTCTACTGATGATCAACATATCATCTACATATAAGAAAATAATGACCTTATGATTTGGAGTGTCTTTAATGTGAACACATTTATCACATTTATTATCTTAAATCCATTTGCCAACATGGTTTGGTCAAACTTTGCATGCCGCTGTTTAGGTTCTTGTTTTAGCCCATGAAGTGACTTAACAAGTTTACACACATTCTTTTCTTTACCTGGAACCACAAAACCCTTAGGCTGTTTCATGTAAATTTTGGCCTCTAATTATTTATTTAGGAATGCTATTTTCACATCCATTTGATGGATTTTGAGACCATATATCTCTTCCAAGGCAATTAACATCTGAATTGACATTATCCTCATTCTATGAGAGTATCTATCAAAGTAATTAAGGCCTTCTTTCTATTTAAAGCCTTTTACTACTAGTCTTGCCTTGTATTTGTCAATAGTACCATTCACTTTTTTTTCCTTTTGAAGATCCATTTAAAACCTAATAGGTTTATTTCCTGGAGGAAGATCAACCAACTTCTACATATGGTTGTTTAATATTGAATCAATCTCACTCTTGATGGCCTCTTTGCAAAAGGATAAGTCTGAAGATGACATCGATTCTTTAAATGTTTGAGGCTCATTTTCTAAGAGAAATGTTACAAAATCTGATCCAAATAAAGTTGACATTTTTGACGTTTTCTACATCTTGAATTCTCATTATTATGTACATCCTGACTTGGTTCATCTTGAGGTCATTTAGACCCTCCACTAGACTATTTATGTCTGGTTCTATACAGATAAATATGTTCAAAGAACTTAGCATTATCTGATTCAATTACCGTATTTTCATTGATATCCGGATGTTCGGATTTATGAAGAAAAAATCAACACGGTTTACTACTTTTAGCATATCCTATGAACGCGCAGTCCACTTTCGAAGGTCTTATTTTTAGCCTTTTTTGCATAAGAGCTTGAACTTTCGCTAGACACCCCTACACTTTGAAATATTTCAAGTTGGGTTTTCTTCCTTTCTATTTTTCATATGGAATTGGTTGTGTCTTACTATGGGGCACTTTATTGAGTATTTGGTTAGCTGTACGGATAGCTTCCCCCCACAAGTTTTGTGGTAAACCTAAACTTATGAGTAATGCATTCATTATTTCCTTTAAGGTTTGGTTTTTTCTTTCTATAATTCCATTAGGTTGAGGTGAATACGAGGCTGTAGTTTGACAGATAATTCTATTCTTTACACATATTTCCGCAAAGAGAGATTCATATTCTCCACCCCTACCACTTTTTATCATTTTGATCTTTTTTTCTAATTGATTTTCAACTTCTATTTTATATTGCCTAAATGCATCTATTACCTCATCCTTACTATTTTGTAAATAGACATAATAATATCTGGTGCAATCGTCAATAAAGGTTATAAAATACTTTTTTCTACCACAAGATAGCGTTGAATTCATATCATAAATGTCAGGTGTATTAAGTATAAGGGATTGAAATTCTTTTCAACGGACTTATACGGATGCTTGGCATACTTTGATTCAACACATGTTTGGTATTTTGATTTATTGCATTCAAAGTTTGGCAAAGCTTCTAAGTTAATCAGTTTTCATAGATTTTTTTAATTGATACATCCTAATCGTTCATGCCACAATTCATTAGACTCAAGAAAGTAAGTAGAAACAAAACTTTTATTGATTTCAACTGTCATTTCATTCATTTTGAATAGGCCCTCAGTAAGGTAGCCTTTTTCTGCATACACTTCTTATTTGCTAAGTACAATCTTGCCAGAAACAAATACACAATTGAATCTATTTTTATCAAGAAGTGATACAAAAATCAAGTTCTTCCTCTCTGGTACATACAAGACATTGTTAAGATCCAACATTTTACCTAATATAATTTTCAAGCAGACTTTTCCTATTCCCTCAACTTTTGCAGTTGTGGAGTTTGCCATGTAGATCTTCTCTTCACCTTGAGCCGGAGCAAATGCAGCAAAAAAATTCTTATTTGCACAAACGTGGTGGATGGCACCAGAATCCATTCACCATTCTCAAGGATTTCCCACCAAGTTACATTTAGACAACATGGCACATAGATTATCCATTTCGTTCTTGGATTCAACCATATTTTCTTGGTCCTCCTTTTTGCCTTTCTTTTGGGCATGACAATCTGTTGACTTATGGCCAATCTTACCACAATAAAGCATTTCCCCTTGAATTTCTTCTTAGGTTGATTTCTTTCTCGTCTAGCTTTCTTTCATTTTTTTGAGTTGTTGTGGTCGTCTTCTACAATGTTTACTTCACTCATTGCAAAATTTTCTTTCGAATTTCTTTTTGCGGTTTTATTATTTTATTCAATGCGCAACCTTACTATGAGATATTCAACTGTCATCTCCTTTCGTTTATATTTCAAGTAGTTCTTTAAGTCCTTTCACATAGGTGACGACTTCTCTTTTATTGCAGTGACTTGAAATGCCTCGTTAACAACCAAAACTTACACAAGGAGATTGTGGATGATAACTTGCATTTTATGTACTTGAGATACGACAGACTTACTGCCAATCATTTTATACTCAAGGAATCGCATAACAAAGAACTTCTTGGTTTCAACATTCTCAATCTTGTATTTCTTTCTAGCGCACTCCACAACTCTTTTGACATATTCATTCCACATGTTGTATAGGTCATTTGTGAGGCCACTTAGAATGTAATTCCGACATAGGAAAATAGAATATTTCCATGCCTCTATAACAATAAATCTCTCCTGGTCCAAAGTTTCTTTGGGCAATTCTAGAACTTTTTCAAATTTAAATCTTTGAAGACACAAGGTTGTAAGGTAGAAGAATATCTTTTGTTGCCACCTTTTAAAATCAACAATCGTGAGTTTTTTGGGTTTCTCTGCTAGTGTCATTGCCTGTGACGCACTAGTATGACTAGTTGTAGCAACATTCGGTGCTGCCATATTTTTCCCAGCATCATTCACATGACTATCATTTGTCATTTCCCCTGTCACAAAAAGACAGTCAACTTTAGTTTATCAAAATACTAATTTATAAGTTTGTAGCAACTTTAAACACTACTTGTTTCTAGTTTAATGGTAAAGGTTTTATGTCTTCTAATCATCAATCGAATGACCTTTAACTTATGATAAAGTTTTTATTTCTTCAAATCACTTTTTAAGTTCAAACAGAGTAGAAAGTATAAAGCTTTAATCTCCAAAAACCAAACAATACAGACTTTGAAGATTAATTCCTTAAGATTATTATTTCGGGTACACAATCTGTATTTTATACACTAAACTTCAACACAAGTTCAAGCCTATTTAAAGAGCACTTATGAAAATTTTCAACACCTTCAACATAATTTCAATATGAACTATCAAAGAAGTGTGTTATATTTAAGAAATAAGTTAAACAAAAATAAAGTCATGTCCTTCAAATTCATAGAGTGTCCTTAAGGAATTAATTCCCCTCAATTACCCGAGGTTACGGAATTTTTTCTCCCAAGATAAAATGACTTACAATCCTACAGTAGCGATATCTTAAACTATCAGATTCTTCGAACTCACTCAATGGGAGATGATCACAATGAGTTTTTAGAAGACAAAAATTGTTTTTCAACTCTCAAAATTAAGTATTTACCAGAGGAATAGATTGGTTGTATTTTTGTTATGCAAATTTAGATTGTCAAAGCCGTAGGGTAATTTTTAGGTTCCCTGGTGTGCCAAAAATAGAATGGGAAGGTTGTTCCTTAGCACCAAAGGGGGAGTTTATTTCTTATCTTAGAGCTCAGAGGTTAATCTCTAAGGGTTATCTTTATCACTTAGTTTGGGTTAAAGATTCTAACTCAGAAGGTCCTTCATGCAGTCAGTTTCAGTAGTTAAAAAGTTTCCAGCGATCTTTCCAGATGAGATTCCAGGTGTTCCTCCGGATCGGGAAATAGAGTTTGGTATTGATTTTCTTTTGGAAACTTGTCCAATTTCTATTCCTCCATATAGAATGGCTCCGGATGAGTTAAGAGAACTCAAGGAGAAAATTAAGGATCTTTTCGAAAAAGGGTTTATTCGTCCTAGCATTTCTCCATGGGGTGCACCGGTGTTATTCATGTGCACGAAGGATAGTCCTCTTCGTATGTACATCGACTATAGGCAATTGAATAAGGTAATAGTCAAGAACAAATATCCTCTTCCTTGCATAGATAATCTGTTTGACTAGTTGCAAGGCGCCAAGTTTTTTTCCAAGATAGATTTTAGGTCTTGGTACCATTAGTTAAAGATTAAGGAGGTGGATATCCCTAAGATAGCTTTTTGCACTTGGTATGGGCATTATGTATTTTTAGTGATCTTAGTTGGATTGACAAATGCCCTAATAACATTTATAGATTTGATAAATAGGGTGTTTCAGTAGTATTTAGGCATTTTCATCATTGTAATTATTAATGATATTCTAGTGTATTCATAGAGAGAGGTGGATCATGATAATTACCTCCGTGTAGTACTGCAGACCTTAAAGGAACAACGGTTCTTTGCCAAGTTTTGTAAGTGCGAGTTTTGGTTGAATGATGTAACTTTGTTGGGTTATATCATTTCTAGTGAAGGGATCATGGTAGATCCACAAAAGGTTGCTGTGGTGAAGAAGTGGCCTAGACTTGCAACTCCATCTAATATTCAAAGCTTCTAGGATTTAGCCGAGTATTATAGGTGGTTTGTAGAGATTTTTTCATCGATTGTTTCTTCTTTGACTAAGTTAACTCAGAAGAAGGCTAAGTTTTCTTGGTTGGATTCATGTGAGGAGAGTTTTGAGAAGTTGAAGGATAAGTTGACTTAGACTCTAATTCTGACCTAGCTAAAAGGCAATGATGGGTTCGTAGTTTATTGTGATGTATCTCGAGTTGGTCTTAGTTGTGTGTTAATGCAGCATGGGAAGGTGATAGCCTATTCCTCCAGGCAGTTGAAGGACATAAGAAGAACTATTCTACTCTTGATTTGGAGCTGTTGGCCATTGTGTTTTCTTTGAAGATATGGTCGTATTATTTGTATGGTTTTCATGTGGATATCTTTTTGATCACAAGAGTTTGTAGTATGTGTTCTCATAGAAAAAGCTTAATATCAAGCAAAGAATATAGCTTGAGCTTCTCAAGGACTATGATATGAGTCTTCACTACCACCCAAGTAATGCTAACGTAGTTGGTGATGCTCTTAGTAAGTTATCCATAAGTAGTTTGGCTCATATGGAAGAAGGGAAATGAGAATTAGTAAAGGATATTCACCATTTGGCAAATCTTGGGGTTCGTCTCTTAGACTCCAAGGATGGTAGTGTGATGGCTCAAGAGGTGGTTCGATCATCTCTTGGTGTGGATATTAAAGAGAAGCAAGTATTGAATTCTGCCTTGATGAAAATCAAGTGTAGCATTGGTGGGCAAAAGGTAGCAGATTTCGAGATTAGCAGCGATGGTAATTTGCATTACCAAGAGAGGTTGTGTGTTCCTGATATAGATAGTTTACGACAAAGGATCTTAGCTGAGGAACACGAGTCACACTATGTTGTTCATCCTGGTTCTACTAAGACGTACCACGATATTAAGGATATCTATAGGTGGAGTGGCATGAAGCAGGACATGGTTGATTTTGTGTCCAAATATATGGTGTGTCAATAAGTTAAGGTTGATCATATAAGGCCTGGTGGGTTGTATCAAGAAATTGAGTTTCCTAAATGGAAGTGGGAGGAGATCAATATGGATTTCATTACCAGTCTTTCTTTGTCTTAGAACTAAATTGATTCAATTTGGGTCATCTTGGATAGGATGATAAAGTCTGCATATTTCATGCCTATGCATATTAACTTTTCGGCTGAGAATTGTGTGAAGCTTTACCTTCAAGAGATTATAAAACTGCATGGGGTGCCTATTTTGATTATTTACGTTCACGATACGTAGTTTACGTCCCACTTCTGGTGGTCTTTCCAGAAAGGGTTGGGGATTAAGGTTAGTCTGAGTGCTGCTTTCCATTCGCAGTTGGATGGGTAGGCAGAGAGAACTATTTAGATATTGAAAGATATGCTTTAAACCTGTGTGATTGATATGGTGGCTGTTGGGTGGAGCATCTAACTTTGGTAGTGTTTACTTACAACAATAGCTATCATAAGAGTATTGGTATGGCTCCTTTTGAGGTGTTGTATGGTAAGAGGTGTAGATCTCCTATTGGTTGGTTTAAGCTCAGCGAGGCTGATTAGTTTGGTTCAGATTTGGTTCGTTAAGCTATGGAAAATGTAGAGGTGATTCGGGATAGTCTCAAGGCCACCCAGAGTTGTCAAAATCCTATACATATGCTAGGCGTAGAGACTTGGAGTTTGCAGTTGGGGATAAGGTTTTCCTTAAGGTGTCTCCTATGAAGGGAGTAGTACGGTTTGGCAAAAAAGGAAAGCTCAATCCTTGGTACATTGGTCCTTATGAGATTTTACGAGAGAGGGCAATGTTGCGTATGAGTTGGAGTTTCCATGTAGCTTGAGTTTGGTTCATCTGGTATTCTATGTTTCTATGTTGAGGCAGTGCGTTGGTTATATGTCTTTGATTATTACTTTGGGGGGTTGGATATCTCAGATTCTCTATCTTATGAAGAGGTCCAGGTTGAGATATTGGATAGGTAGGTTCATCAATTACGGACCAAGGATATGGCTTTGGTTAAGGTTCTATGGCGGAAACATAAGGTGGAAGAGGCCACGTAGGAAACGGAGGAGGACATAAAGTCCAAGTATCCGCTCTTGTTTTTTACTCCTGATATTTGTGTGGAAAGTATATGTTCTTGAACACATCTTTATTTTCTGAGTTTGTTAAAGGAAAAGTTTCATCTCTTGCATCTTTGCTTTCCATTTTGTGAACATAAGAGTAGAGATATCAAAAAGGTGGGAGATATCCAAAAGGTGGGATTGATGTTTGATAATGCAAATAACTCTATGTGTGGTTACCCCTACCTTATCCATCATTCGGGGACAAATGTTCCTAGTGGGGGAGACTGAAGCATCTCGGGTTTGGACCTTCTGAAAATTTCCTAAAATCCCATTCTTCTGACATAATATGACTCATGGTATGAGATAAATGCTGGGGTACGAGTGGTGAAGTCCTGTCGTAAGATGATTAGTGTTAGTTGGTGGGATGGCTCTGGTCACTAGAGTGGATATGACTTAGGGGTAAGTGTAGTATGGTTGGGTACGAATCGTATAGGTGACTCATAAGGTAGACAGTATTTGATCCTTCAGGTGTTGCATTCTGCCAGGGATACGGATCGTATGCTGAGGTTACAACTTAGGTGGATGAGTCATATACTGGAGAGTTTCTGATCCATGGTCGAGGTTTGGTTACGATCGGGTGGGTATCAATCGTAAGGAAGGTTACGACTCATATGGAGGTCAGTCGTCACCTTATGTCGGGTTTTTATTAGATTTAAATGGGGGTATTCTGGATATTTCCCTACTTAACCTAATGAGGATCTATGACTTCTAATATACTTAGGAGGTTATTTACCCTATAGTTTTATTCTTAAACACTTAGAAACTCTTCTTAAACATATCATAATTCCCTCAAGAGCTTTTGGGACAAAGAGCTAGGGTTTTAAGTAAGGGGTTACTTTGGGGCTTTTCTTGTAGAACTCTTTACATCAATCTTCTTAGTTTAAGGCATGATTATCTTCCCTAATTGTATTTTTAATTAAAGGCATGGTTACATGGTTGTTTTAATTGGTTTTCTCTTTCATGATTATGGCTTTCAACTATTGATTTGGGGGTTTTGATGTTAAAAGCTTGGTTATGATTTCCTATGGTTTTAATTATGTTTCTATGCATTAACGGTGGTATTGGAAAATTGAATTGCATGGTAATGGTTTAATGGTAATGGAATTTGGTTTTGGTTATATTATGCCCCCAAGGTGTTTGATAAAATGCTTATAAAGATATATTTATTGCATTGGCTTATTTTAATGGAACTCTTGCTTGTTTACGGCTTATGCATGAAACCTTAAATATTTTTAAATGGTTTACAAAGTCTTAAAGCTAATTGGTTATGCTTGTGGAGAACATGGTATTCTCCTAAGAGGTTTAATATGGCTAATGATAAGGCACTTGAATGTCCCCTTAATCTAAATGGTTTGGCTATAGATAATGCTTGTAAGTATAGTGGTATGATGATACCACTGGTCTATTGAATAGCCTTGGTTAATAAATGGATAATTGGATTATTTGTTAATGGTTTTAATTGGGATGAGTAGGTGGGTGGTAGGACGGCTAAGTTTCATAACCCAGGTAAATGTTTTAATGGCATGTTAAACCCGGTCCCTTTTCCCAGCACTTATATATATGTATGGTTGTTTATATTGGATGGTTTTAACATGTATTTGATAACTGGCATTACTTTATCCTTATCCCAAGTTTCATGCTAGTGTTCACCCACGAACTCGTCTACTGGCGGATGTATAACCACGTTATGTAGGAACCCGCTGTTTGACTCCTCTTTCATAGTACTTGATTTAGCGATAGCTTATTGGACTGAAGTGGTGAGCTACCATCCTTTTGGAAGGCATCATTTCATGTTGGGCATTCTTAGACATTTTACTTTCTCTTCAGATATTGATTCTGGCCATAGTTGGGGGCATATCCCAATCAAATATTTGTATTCTTTTGGATAGAGGCTTTGTCGTACTTCTGGGGGTTGGTATGGGCGGGATCGGTATTGGTGTTGGCCTTGGCATTAGAATAAGATGGGAGGCTAGCATCATCGAACATAATTTCTCACTGTTCCATCGCTTTACATTTTGGGTTTGATTATCATATTATGTTTGATACTTTCTAAATGGTTTGATATGGAATGAATGGTTGGTTTAGTATGGTTAGACTCGGTTGGGTCGGTCATGATTGTGACCCTATCCCAGAGTATTCATGAGGGCGTTACGTAATCTTGTTATATGCTCAAAGTTCAGCTCGTCCAAGGCTGTATAGGGTGGTTTGGTTGGGTTAAGTGGGCGGTCTCCAGTCCTAGTTGGATTGGGATGCCCATTACGACAAGGCCCCAGTTCGGGCTGCATCATGTACTTTAAGTAAAATAACAATAAGGGAGGATTAACATGTCTAAAATACCAAGGAATTTTGAAGAGATTGCACATTTAAAACCCTAGATGACCACTTTCTTTGAAACCCTAGCATTAGCTTGAACGGAGAGTTTGAGAGAGATTTCGAGAGTGTTTTATTAGGAATGATGTGTTAATGAAGTCCCAAGGATGGTTTTAAGAGTGGTATAAATGAACTTAAAGTGGGAAATGTCCAGAATACCCTCAGGTTATAAGCTGTAAAAAGTCATCTTTGGTTACAAGTCAAACCATTGACTCGTTACCAGATCACACGACTCGTAGCCTTGATTCGTATCCTAGATTGTGAGTTGAAAACCAGTACACTGTCCACCTTATGACTCCATGGTGACATGACCCAAATTAGGTCTTTTTCGTGATGGGTAATATCAAGTCCATCCTAGACTAGAGATCGCCCCCGATACCCAACCTAACCGACCAACACATATACCTTGAGCTAGATAAACTCCGAACATATATCAAGATAGAGTAATTACCATGTAATGACTTTGGGATAAGTCTATATCTGAGGCCAACCCAACCAAGTCAATCCGTCCAATAGCTGAAACCACTAACCATACCAAAACCATAAACAAAAATGAAAATGATAGCCCAATGTATATATATTTAATATGATCAGTCCATACCCAAGTCCACAGTTATCCATACAAAGCCTCTAAACCAAAACCAAAGAGTATCTAGTCGGGGAATGCTCCCGACTATAGCCAAAAACCAAGTCTACAAAAAGACAAATATATGTAAATTAATCCATTACATGAAATGGATGCCTTCCGAACTATGGAAGCTTAGCACTTCAATCTAACACCGACTATTCTATAATCCGATAAATGAGCAGGGGGAGTAGTATGGTCGGTTGCTACATCGCGTGGGGATACAACCGCCCAAATATGGGTTAGTAGGTGAATTCTAGCATGCACTCGGGATAGGGAGAAACTAATACCAACCTTTAAAACCAAGTAAACCAACTATATGCATTCACAACCATACATACATATATATATATATATACATATAACCATGTTGGGAAAAAAAACTGGGTTTATCATGCCTTTAAAACCATTAACCTGGGTATGTGTAGCTTATTTGTCCTAGAAGTATCCACGGGCTATATGGGTCTAGTGTCACCCCCTGGACAGGCCCCGATGCGTGTAGCCGCACGAACTAGAGACACCATAGGAGTAGGGGATTCTCATGTACCCTTCCCTCTCCATGCTACATGTATACAAGTGTTAGGGGATTCCCATGTACCCCTTAAGTATAGGGTCGCCATGCCCAATCCTCATGTCGGCAAACATGAGTTTCCAATGTCCGTTTTTTGGATTCACACCTTCACAGTTAGCTATCGCACCCTGCCATTATTGCCCAATTAAAACCATTATCATCCAACCAAATGATTATTCCATTTATTTTAACAAGCCTATTATAAGTGGTACCATCATACCGACTATATCTTGCAAGCAATGTCCTTAGCCAACCATAAGGGATTTCCGTGTACCCCATAGGTTATATCATTAAGTTTACTTGGGGGATTCCTATATGCCCTTCAAGTACATCATTATTAAGCTTACCTGGGGGATTCCCGTGTATCCCACAAGTATTTCATTATTATGCTTTTCTTGGGGGATTACCTTGTACCCCACAAGACATTCAACATTCAAACCAATTCCATCATTTCATTCACTTGGGAGATTCCAGTGTACCCCACAAGGTTTTCATTCAAATCAATTTCATAGCCATCTAGGTTTTACCATTTAACAACTCACAACCATTCATACCATTTAAAACAATTCCAAAACCATTAAACAATTTATATCATTCAAACAATTTAAACCATGCAAAACCATCCAAATCCATTTAGGGTTCCATTACACAACCATACCATGCAATAGTTTCAATGAAAGTTCAACAATAATGTAAAAACATTCTCTTAAGCATTTTATCTAACATGTTGACGTCATACCTTTACCAAGACCAAAACCCAAGCATAAATCATCAAAATAAGGGTTATCCATGACCCATTTGTTAAACCACAACCAAAAAATACCCACATGTGCAAACCATCATCAAAAACACGTGACAACATAATTTAAACCAACATTCAACAATATTCATCAAAACTCTCAACATATGTTTCAAAGACCATCATTTATGATTCATAAGTCAATTTTTAAAACACATTAAATCATGCCTTTAGTTGGAACTAACAATGAGGGAAGTAGTACATTCCTTATACAAGAATATTCCGGAGAGAAACTTGACTCTTAAGCCCTTTAAAGAACACTTGTAGAAACCCTAGCCTCTAATCTCCAAGAGTGAGTTTGAGAGAGTGTTTTTAAGTGTTTCTATTCTTCAAAGTGTGTTCTAAGAGGCCACCAAGGGTTATATAACATGGGGACATAGGGTTTTGAGGTGGGAAATGTCCAAACAACCCTCAGCTTGAAAGCTGAAAACCAAGTCCCAGGAGGGTACGAGCCAACCCCCTAAGTCGTACTCTAGAGTACAAGTGGTACCCTAACTCATAACCTCGATTCCACCATGGTCCCCTATACTAACCATTATATGATCACCTAGGTCTAAGTCATATCTTAGAGTACGAAAAGTACCCACAAATCGTATCTTGGAAAAATTCAATTAGACTAGTCCACAAGCTTCATACGACTTGGCATCATACACCTCGTAACCTTTCATGTGACTAGTATAATGTTGAGTCGTACCTTGGAAAAAACCTTACCCAAATACACTACGTATCATACACGAGAGGAATCCTAAACCATATTTTTGGGCACGATTGCCGCCCATGAGTCGTACCATGGTAAGAGTGTTAAAACCCATGAATTTTTACAAGGGCATGGTTCAAGTTGTTTCACATGGTCCCACTCGTAACTTGACCCAATGACTCATAGGTTCTAGTGTAACCAACATAGTACCCAAATAGGTCAGACACTGGACAACATATGACTTTACCTCATGACTTGTAACCTATCCTCAGGGCTCCTAGTGGCCTCTCATCCTCAGAGCAGAGTTAAGCCACTAAGTTACTGATTTGGTTAAAGTCTGTCCTAATGACTCATCACCATCCTTAATGACTCATATCACGAAGTCATAACCAAGACAGAAAATCCAACCACCATCTACTGGACACTTTACGATTATGGTCACCTGACCCGTCGACACCATACGACTCATATGGTCATGTCTTAATCAAGGCAGTGAGCTCAA
The DNA here is from genome assembly GCF_002878395.1 of Capsicum annuum. Taxonomy (NCBI): domain Eukaryota; kingdom Viridiplantae; phylum Streptophyta; class Magnoliopsida; order Solanales; family Solanaceae; genus Capsicum; species Capsicum annuum. Next base: position 13,064,284 of record NC_061112.1, on the reverse strand, counting down.
AGCTCAAGAAATTTCCAAGGGACAGAATTTGGGGTGTTTTAGTTCTCGCCCACTTGGATCATTCGTCCTCGAATGATGGGACAAGGCATCGACTAGAACGATTAAACTCCAAACATCTCTACTCTTACCTTTAACTAAGTCAGAAAACAAAGATGCCAGGGAAATCAATTTTTCCTTTAACAAAGTTAGAAAATAAAGATGCTAAGAATAACACATATCTTACGCACAATTTTTTAGAGCAAAAAACAAGAATAGATACTTGAACTTCATGTCCTCTTTGGCTTCCTAAGTTGCCTCTTCGACATTGTGGTTCCTCTATTAAACGTTTACTGAAGCTACGTCTTTCGTTCGCAACTAACAAACTTGTTGGTCCAAAATTTCAATAGGGACTTCTCGTAAAACAAGGAATCTGAAATACCAATATCCTTGATAGGCACAAGAAGCGACGGATCACCCACATACTTTCTCAACATAGACACATGGAACACCGGGTGAACGGAGCTCAAACTAGAGGGCAACTTCAACTCATATGCAACATTTCTAACCTTTCTCAAAACCAAGTACGAACCAACATACCAAGACTAAGCTTCTCTTTCTTCCTAAACCACACCAACCCCTTTATGGGAGATACCTGCAAAAACACCCTGTCCCCAACTCAAACTCTAACTTCCTATGCCTCAAATGTGCGTAGGACTTTTGAAAACTTTGGGCAGATTTGAGCCTATCCCAAATCACCTCACCTTCTCCATGGATTGATGAACCAAATCCAGGGCAAACATCTATGCCATACCAACCTCGAACCACCCAATAGGAGACCTACACCTCCTACCATACAAGGCCTCAAACGAGGCCATCCTAATTCTTGAGTGGTAGCTATTATTATAAGCAAACTTTATTATAAGCAAATGCTTAACCCAACTACCACCATAGTTAATCACGTAAGCTTGGAGCATATCCTACAATATGTAAATATTTCTTTACATTTGCCCATCCGACTGCAGGTGGAAAGCCGTACTAAGACTCATCTTAGTCTCTAAACCATTCTAAAATAACCGTAAAAAGTATGATGAGAACTGAGAACCAAAATCTTACATAATAGAAACAGGGGCCCCATGCAACTTCACAATTTTCTCTATAAAAAATTTGGCATAATCCTCTACAGATAAGTTTGTCCTTACTAGCAAAAAGTGAGCAGACTTAGTCATCCTATCCACGATGACCCAAATTGAATCAAATTGATTCCAAGACTGAGGAAGATCGGTAATGAAATCCATATTGATCACTTCCTGCTTCCACATAGGAAACTTAATTTCTTGGTACAACCCCCTAGGCCTCAAGTGCTCAACATTCACTTGATGACACACTAGGCACTTAGCCACAAAGCTAACTACATCCCACTTCATATTGTTCCACCAATAGATTTCCTTATGAACATGATACATCTCATCAAACTAGGATAAATGGAGTAACATGACTCATGAACCTCAGCTAAGATTCTCCCTCTCAACCCAACTATATTTGGAACACCATCACCACTAACCTCAAAGACTATCACTTTATGCCCACCTATGTCTCTCTTAATTTGCATCAAGATAGGATATAATACTTGCTTTTCTTTTACCTAAACACCAAGAGATAACTTTACCACCTCTTGAACAAACACACTATCATCTTTCAAGTCTAAGAGTCAAACTCCAAGGTTAGCCAAATGGTGAATATCTTTCACAAAATCCCACTTCCTTTCATCCACATGATCTAGAAGAGCATCAATAACCATGTTAACTTTATCTAGATGGTAGTGAAGACTCATATCGTAATCCTTGAGAAACTTAAGCCATCTCCTTTGCCTGAGATTTAGTTTCTTTTGAGTGAACACATACTATAGGCTATTATGATCTGTAGAGATATCCACATACACTCCATATAGATAGTGATGCTAAATTTTAAATGCAAACACCACAGCCAATAACTCCGAGTCACGAGTCAGATAATTCTTCTAATATACCTTCAATTGTCTAGAAGCATAAGCTATCACCTTGCCATGATGCATCAAAACACAACCAAGCCCCATACGTGACGCATCACAATAGACTACAAGACCATCAGTGCCTTCAAGAAAAGTCAAGACCAGAGTCGAAGTCAACTTATACTTCAACTTCTCAAAACTACCCTCACAAGCATCAGAACACAAGAAATTTACCTTCTTATTAATTAACTTAGTCAAAGGGAAAGTTATAGTAAAAAAACTCTCCAAAAATCTCCTGTAGTAACCAGCTAAACCCAAGAAGCTCCGAATATTAATTGGAGTTGTGGGTATAGGCCACCTCTTAACTAATGAAATTTTCTGCGGATCTACCATGATCCTTTCACTAGATATGACATGACCTTAAAAAGTGATAGCATTCAACCAAAATTTACATTTCAAAGATTTTCCATACAACTGCCGATCTTTCAGTGTCTGCAACACAATAAAGAGGTGATCGGTGTGATCTACCTCACTCATTGAGTAAAGCAGAATATCACAAACAAATCCAAAAACTAATGAAAGACCCTATTCATCAAATCTATGAATGCCATTGGGGAATTAGTCAATCCAAAAGACATGACCAAAAACTCAAAATGCTTACATCGAGTACAGAAGACATTCATGACCCAATTTCTCACATCATGATGGCACAATCCACCAGTAGGCAAGCCAACCCGTAGTCTAGAACGACTGGTAATGTACTACTTATTAATATAAGAAAAAGAATGTAGAATAAATTAAATAAAGATCAATAGATAATAGAATCCCAAAACCTGGTGGTATTAGTACAAGAGCTTCTAATATCATAAGAGTACAAAAGTAAAATAATAATGGAAATACACTAATACAACTTATGTCTAAACATAACATAGAGGTTAGTCTAAACAAAATAGAGAGATAAGTAATACTCTAAATGTCAGGAGCTCACTTTAAGTCTCTGAACCATGGCTGCTCTGCATGATGCACACATCAATGACGATAACTTGTACTATGATTTGTAGGCTACAGAAGTGTAGTATGAGTAACAAATGAATGGTACTTAATAGGCAACTTCCAACTGAGCTCCAAGATTAAGCAGATATATACAACATATAAATATAATGGAATCTACACCCAAGAGTTCAGAAATTATATAGCAAACTATTGAGAATAATAAGGGACAAATATCCTATTTAAGCCCAAGAGTCTAACATAATAAGACTAAGAAAGTATCAAGGTAGACTTTCTATTCCAGCCACAATTAGTAAATGTCAATGCTATACCATATATCCCAGGATAATATATGAATGAAGAGGGAATATATATATATATATAGCAATATAAAAGGACAAAAAATAATAAACAATATGTATAAATGGAGAAAAGGATATACGGTAGTGCCATAACTTCATATAGTTATATATATATCCATAAAAACATGAGGTCATCTCAAAGAATAACCTAGACCACCATATCCTCATTATAGGACCTCATTATAATACTACCAGGATTTAATGCTATCATACTCAAGGATTCTAATCCATATGGCTAGACATGAAAAAATCATGCACAACAAAATGTTCGAACAACCAAATACCTAACTGAGCCTATGAGTACCCCCGCCGCCCTAGAATCAAATGGTTCAATCAACATACAACAAAACAAGGCATACTCTTCACCTATGTCTATGCAACTATCCCATACCGGCTGATAGACATAGGTGCATATTGGTGATAGGCGATGCACATACAGAAATGAATGCAAAGTATACAATCATATCAGAATCACATCATCATAACCATCTCTATCATAAATATTATCATCATGACCATCATCAGCGTAATACACCTCTGGCCTTGTCGGGTATCAATACATCATCATAGTACTTTTTAGCCATATCGGGTATCAATATCATCATCACAAAATCCTTCGGCCATACTAAGTGTCAATATATCATCACAATATTCTCTATCCTTAACGGGTATCAATATATCATCACAATATCCTCTGGACTTTCCATGTATTAATATATCATCATAATATCCTCCGACTTTGTCGGGTATCAATATATCATCACAATATCTTCCAGTCTTGTCGTGTATCAATATATCATCACGGACATTAATACACATATATAAGTTTACATATAATAGGTGCACAGGCTCAAGATGTGGAATAAGGAGGGTAAATCTACAAGCCTATTAGTACACTCATAATCATAATCATATCATCATAAAATATCTAACTTGTCAAGACTACCCAACTATTCAATATTAGCTAATCAATGCTTATTATCATTAAACCACTAGTTCACTAGTTTTCACATGACCTCAGTTATTAGTCTAAACATTATCCTTCACATAATCCTTATTCATAGGATAGAAGCTAGTCATTATTAATAAGTAGTCAATACCCAACATCTAGTAAAGTTTCATCACTAGGCCATAATCACTATTTATCCACTAATCAATATTATCAACTTATCATCCTATATCTATTAATCATTATTAGTCGACATATTACTGTTTATCATCTACCAATCTTTTATTAGCTAACACCATTCGTTAACTACCCTTTGTTTACCAACAATTCCATGTTTACCAACTATTTATTGTTATTAACTAGTTGTCTCTTATTATCTGACCGCATTGATGCACTCTTCTCATTTAACAACTAATCAAAATCATAAACTAAGTCATCAAGTGATATAGTCACCTATTGGATAACTAGCTACCACATAACTTAACCCTTAATCAGGAAGGACAGTCATAAGATCGTATTTTAATTACAATCGCATCATTTAATAATATAATAATTACGAATGTACTAAATCTATGCATGCCATCACCAATATTAAATCAGTGGAATATTATGCACCACACCACATCTTTCTCTATCCCATACCAGAGAGATGTGTATACAAACCATATATAAATATATTCATAAACTGTAATCATATCTTTTTTAAGGATAAACACTTCTTGGATATCCAATTAATATCATAACACGGTCCTCGATCCAATAATATATCTTGAATAATCACAATATTATAATCAAAGCCTTCAACCTATACTCATATCCAAACGCATATCGATAATGATATTTATAAGCCGTAGCATATCTCTAATCATCTCACATATAGGATATATCTCACATATAAGAGGCATAATATAAATAAGCATGTAATAATCTCTCACATAGGAGGCATCTCACATATAGGAGTCATGATATCAATAAGCATAAAATCATCTCTCACATAGGAGGCATCTCACATCTAAGAGGCATAATATCAATAAGCATATAATCATCTCTCACATAGGAGGCATCTCATATCTAGGAGGCATAATATCAATAAAAATATAATTATCTATAAGAAATCTCATATCAATAGGTCATACAACATGACTTATGAGGAGTATCACCTCTCTCGGGCAATTGTGATAGCTAAGAAGAGTACATCTCTATAGGTCCAAGAACTATAGTTAAAAAGAGATAACATCTCTATAGGCCCAACATGATATATAAGAAGAATATTATCTCTAAGGACCTAACATTATGTCTAAGAGGGAATAACATCTCTATGATCTAAATGTCAAATCTAATAGGGAATAGCAACTCTATAAGTCAGACATCATATCAAGAAGGAAGTAGTATCTCTATAGGACCAAATATCATTATTCGAGGAAAATGCATTATCATCTAAGAAACCACGGAGTAACCTTATACTAAGATTTAGTAGCCTCAACCATGTCTAACATCTGCAACTAAGTCCATAAGATTAACACAAGACTTGGCCTAAGTTGGCCGGATAATCCCATTTCTAATCCTCAATGTCCATATTTAGGCACGCTATGCCCCAAATTAGGCTAAGGTATTAGTTCAACTTCAAGATGTCAAGAAAGCCATAACTAATCATAAGATAGGAACTTCATCAAGAAACAAGGGAATTTAAGTCAACTCTACCTAAATCACGATTTTAATACTACCACACTAGTCTAATAAGATAAACTAGACTAATTAGGCTTCCAACTCTAAAACCACATCCCAAACCTAGCATTATATCGTATCCATAATATAAATAATCTGAACTAGGAAGAAGGAAATAGAATTCTTAAGGGTTGTAAACATACCATCTTACGAGCCCAAAAACCTCATCTAATCCCCAAACCTCAACAATCAAGGCTAAGTTATTCTATGTATAATCAATCCTAATATTCATAGTCACACATAATATATATCACATATTATCTATAAAGAAAAGTAGACAGAAGCCTACCTTAATGCCAAAATTCAAAACCTCACTCTATATACCATATGCTCGTCTTTACTTCACAATCCTCAAAATATCATCATGCTATCAAAAATATAATCTACTTATTAATATGAGTCTAACGATACCCATATTGTACTATTGTACTTCCAATCTAAAAATACCTCCAAAACCCCAGGTGGGTCCCATATAGGGAAAATGAGTTTTCGAGGCCAACCCAATGTTCACACATGAGCAAGGAATCATAACCCTTAAGAAATTGGTGAAAAATAAGCATACTTTGGGCTAAAATAAATCCCTAAGATAAATTGGGATTTTGACCCAAACTAGGAAATTCAACCATGAATTCAAAGGATTCTTACCATAAATTTGAAGCTAATCATAATAAAAGATGATAATCAAGCTCCTAAGTCACCCACTATGACCAATTTGTGATTATCACACTATATAAGGGTTTCTAGGTCTTAATGGGAAAAGAAGATAGACAATTCTCATCTAAAATGGGTATCTAAATAACCCTTCCTAGGCCCTCCACTAGGGCTATCGTGAACCCACATATGCTATGATCATGAAATCACGATCCCGAGTCTCCTTCCGTGATCAAGGTCCTTTGTTGTATTATATGACAATTGAGACTTGGAATTTGATTCTAAGTTTCAGCCAATGCCTCAGGATGCATTTGGAATCCAATTTTCACAAATGATGTATGCAACCATACTAAATTTGACATTTCAGAAGCGTTGGCAAAGTCAAATTTTCAATCTGAGGTCGTTTTGACCAAATATAGATCCCACACCTAAACTCTTAAATTTTTAACTTTCTGATCGATAGGTCAAGATGAGCTTGGGTACATTGGGACTAAAAACAAAGGACTACCAAGCCTAAAATAGATATTCTAGATCTACTGGCGTAGTTGGAATTCATATTCAAAATTATTTTATGATGTTTTTGCTATGTGGCTATTTGGAACCAGCGAAGACTTCTAATTAAGGCATTGGTTCTAAAAAACAAATGAACTGCCCAGTGAATGAATCGCCGATCCCAAAAAGGTCATAAATGACTTGGGGAAGCCATGTATAAGCTCAAATTGTGAAGATAAGAGTAAATATGAAAAATGATCGGAAGGGTCATTACATTATCTACTACTAAAAGGACTTTCATCCCTAAAAATTAACGAATAGAAAGAATCTCAAAAGTTTGAAGGGATGAAATATGAGGCCTGGATTCTCTAAGAATGACTTACTAGATAACCTTAGCAGGGAGAAAATGCTTCTAAGTAATTTTTCTACAAGTATCCCTTTTTCAACCAGTAGTGTCATACTTCTTCCAAATAGCCAAAACTCAACTTAATTGCTAACTTTCCTCAAACTAAACCAATAAGACTCATACACACATATCTAAACCATATCACGTTGATACTATCTCTATATCCACATAAATAAACAAAGGCTCATCCAAGCCAAAGCCAACTTAAGTCATGAGTCACGCCACCAAATCCAAATCTAAATATAGCCTTCCTTTACCATTTTGCACATGCTATCTACTTCAAGCCAGGAGGAAAATCAATTTAGTCTCGCCCATGCAGTATCATCACAGAGAACTCAAAGAACTAAAGTTGATCCACTGAAATTCAATATAGCAGACATGAGGATAAGCTCATAAGCCACAGTCTAGGCATACAAATAGAGATAATCGAGGAATACAATGCATACCAATATTGTAACAAGTCCGAATAAAAATAAAATTGAGATCTCAAAATCCAATGCATCACTGCTCAGCACTGAATATCCTAATTTTAGATGTCTCATTTACCGAGAATGAAGTCATACTAAATCCAACTCGAGTATATAACTCCCACCAAGTAAATTATCAAAAATTCCCAAAGAAAATTAAAATGTGAGATCAAAACTAAAATAACCAATACAGGACCCATGGGCTATCATCTGAACACTTATTAACTATAATCCAACCGACATCAAGAACTCTGAATAGGAAATCATGAAGTAGGATCAACCGGTCTACAAATAAAATCTAAGCAACGACAAGTCTAAAACAAAAGTTACATGCAAACTCTATCAAAACTAAGAAGAAATATCAATACCAAGGATGAATTGCTTGATCTCAACTACTCAACTCAAACTTGAAGATGGGTAGACATTATTTAAACACCTAGGTTTGGGACCTATAGAAATTTTTTTGGATTTTTGGATTTTGGGTGACATACGACTTGTGGGTAATAGTCGTATGATGGGGTATGGTTGGTATGATCTTGGTTGTATGATAACCAGTGTTGGTTGGTAGGTTAGATTAGTTTTTGAATGGGTATGACTTGTAGGGTATGAGTCATATGGTTGGATACGGGTTGTATGATTTGGGTTTTCCCTTACTTAATCTAAGAATTAGTAACTTAATTTGGATCTGAGTATGAGTGAATCACAATGAGCTATAATATATGGTATGATTTATACCATTGAATCGTATGGTAGTGTAATACCCCTCACTTTTTTCTTGCTTAAATCCATCCCTAGAATGTCAAAGATTTGCTTTAAAGATGAATACCTTTTTATTTATTCAATATTTTCTAAATTTAGACTATCTATTGTGTGAGAAATTGAATGAGATTTCCATCAATACAAAATTTGCCTAAATCAAATACGTAGTTGAAAATTTATCGCATTTTTAAGTTAACAGAGTGCCACCTGGGCACTCAGCGCATTGCGAAAAAAGAAAGAATGACAATCATCAATTCCAGTGGACCTCCATGATATTCTGTAGCATAGTAGTTTTATATGATTTAGTATTCTTTTTAGACAGTTTGAGTTAGCTGGGGGTCTATCCTAGTGACTCTCTAGTATCAGTACTAGAGGCTTGTCAGACGACTAGTTTTGATTTAGCTTATTCAGTATTGAGATTTCAAACATTATTTTAGATATTATATTCTGATAGTTTTCTATATTTAGAATGGATCTTATGTCTATATTTCCTTTATCATGAGATTTAGATTTAGTAATAGGCAGATAGGGTTAGCATAAGGCTACACATAGTCTTGAGCACCGTGTGACATCTTAGGACTAGGTTTTGGGTTATTACAAACTTGGTATCAAAGCCTAAGGCTTTAAGAGTCCTAGGGAGTCAGATAAGCCACGTTACATAGAGTCTTGATCATGGGTGTGAAGCACACCATATTTATGAGCAAGAGGCTACGGGACATTCTTAAGTAATTATCTCTTTCTTTTATGATCTATCATGCTTATAGTATCTCTATCAACTTTTAACTTGTGCTCTTATGTGATAGTTGAATATGCCTCATCGTCGAGCTAATGCCCACAAAAATGGTAACCAACCACTCCAGCCTACTTATTCTTCAAATGAGAATGTATGCTATGATGAGTTTACGGCTGCCTTTTAGGCGTTGGCCCAGGCAGTGACTTCTAATGTTTAGGGCAACTATCAGAATCAGGCTGTAGTCCCACTATAGTAGAATAGGGATTTAGCAGCAGCTAGAATCAGAGACTTCATGAGAATAAATACGCTAGAGTTCTTTAGGTCAAAAATAGGTGAGGACCTACAACTTTATCTAAATGAGGTGAAGAAGATCACTCAGATTATGTATGTTTCTGAGGAGGAGAATATAGAATTAGCATCCTATAGACTGAAGGATATAGCATATGATTGGGTAGTGATATGGATGAATGGTAGAGGTGAGAATGTTGTTCCTATGAGTTGGCAGGTATTTTAGGATACTTTTCTAGATAGGTTCTTCCTACGTGAGCTGAGGAAAGCTAAGATAGAAGAGTATGAATTTGAGGCAGGGATTGATGACAGTGAAAGAGTATTGCCTTAAGTTTAATCAGTTGTTTAAGTATTCCCCTAATACGATAGCTGATCCTAGGGTTAGTATAAGTAAGTTTGTTACTGGCGTATCTAGCTTACTAGTTAAAGAGTGTAGGACTTCTATGCTTATTGGAGATATGGATCTTGCTAGATTAATGATGCATTCTTAGCAGATTGAGGCAGATTAGTTGAAGGGAAGAGAGTGAAGAAATAAGAAGGCTAGAATCGGGCAGTTTGAGTATGGTCAGAATAGGTCTTAAGGAGGAAATTATTCGCAGTTTTAGAATCTTTCATCTGTACCAGCACCATCTCCATCTAGTTCTCCTGCTCCAAGAGCTAGGCATGAGTAGTAGGGTAAGTGTTCTATGTCGAGACTCAGAATAGTATAATTGAAAGATCGTGTTATCCTCCTTGTGATAAATGTGATAAAAATTATCTCGGTGAGTGATTGGTCGGAAGAAGGGTTGTTTTGGTTATGGTAAGTCAGGTCATGAAATTAAAGAGTGCTCGTGTGCTAAGCAGGAAAATAGAGATAATTGTCCCCAGACTTAGACTACTAGTGCACCAGCACCTTTAGGTTTCTTAGTTTCTCCTCAGGGTGCATCATCTAGTATCGGTGGTGGTCAGTGCTAGAATCAGTTTTATGCTTTACCATCCCATAAAGAGCAGAAGGATTCACTAGATGTTGTTACTGATATGCTTCATGTCTTTCACCTTGATGTTTATGTATTATTAGACCCTGGGTCGAGTTTCTCTTATGTGACCCCTTTAGTTGCAGTAAATTTTAAAATAAGTTCTGAAACGATCCTTGAGCCCTTCTTTATTTATACCCCGGTGGGTGAGTCAGTTGTTCCTAAATATATCTATAAAAAGTGTCCTATCACTGTCCTTCATAAAATAATGTTAACAGACTTAATAGAGTTAGATATGGTTGACTTTGATCTTATTCTTAGTATGGATTAGCTCCATTCCTGCTATGCATCCATTGATTGTCACACTCGAGTAGTGAATCTTTACTTTTCAGATCATCCAGTCTTTGAGTGGGAAGGTAACTCAGTGTCTCCAAAGATTTTTTTCATATCTTATCTTAAATCCCAAAAGTTGATCTCCAAAAGGTGTATCTATCATTTTGTTTGAGTTAAAGACACTAAGTCTGAGACTCTGACTTTTAGATAAAGATTTCATAAGGCCTAGTATTTCTCCATGGGGCGCTCCCATCTTATTCGTGTCAAATAAAGATGGTTTTTTGCATTTGTGCATTGACTATCGTCAGTAGAATAAAGTCACAGTCAAAAACAAATATCCTTTTCCTAGAATCGATGACTTAGTTGATCAACTCCAATGTGAAACTTATTTCTCAAAGATAGACCTTAGATTCGACTATCATCGGCTTAAAGTAAGGGAGTGTGATATTTCAAAGACAACTTTCAAAACCTATTACGATCGTTTTGAGTTTCTAGTCATGTCCTTTAGACTAACAAATGCCCCAACAGCTTTCATGGACTTGATGAATAGAGTGTTCAAATAGTATTTGGACATGTTTGTCACAGTCTTTATCAATGATATTCTTGTCTACTCTCGTAGTGAGGATGATCATGCAGACTATTTTAGAATTGTATTGCAAACCCTTAAAGATCAAGTTCAACAAGTGTGAATTTTGGCTAAGATCAATAGCTTTCCTTGGTCATATCATTTTTAGTGAGGGTATTATAATTGATCCGCAAAAGATTAAAGCCATAAAAAATTGGCCTAGACCTATTTCCCTATAAGACATTAGGAGTTTCTTAGGTCTAGCTAGTTATTACAGATGTTTTGTTGAGGGTTTATGATCTATCGTGTTTCCTATGTCTAGATTAACCTAAAAGAAAGTTAAGTTTTAGTGGTCAGATTCTTACGAGTAGAGTTTTCAAGAGTTAGAGACTCACTTACTTCAGCCTTAGTTTTAGCGTTACTTGATGGTACAAATGGTTTTGTGGTTTATTGTGATGCCTGCAGAGTTGGTTTGGGTTGTGTTTTGATGTAGAGAGGTAAGGTCATAGCCTATTCCTCTAGACAACTTAAGCCCCATAAAAGAAATAACCCAACCCATGATTTTGAGTTAGCTGCTATTGTGTTTGCATTGAAAATATGGAGACATTATTTGTATGGGGTACATGTTGATGTGTTCACAGTCACAAAATCTTGCAGTATGTGTTTACTCAGAGGGAGTTGAATCTTCGTTAGAGAAGGTGGTTAGAATTGCTGAAGAATTAAGGTGGTTAAAATTGCTGAAGAATTATGATATAAGTGTGTTGTATCACCACGTAAGGCCAATATAGTGGCAGACGCCCTTAGTAGATTGTCTATGGGCAGTGTTGCTCATGTGGAGGATGATAAGAAGGAGTTGGTTCGAGAAGTGCATCAATTATCTAGATTAGGTGTTAGGTTGGTTAATTCAGCTAAAGGGAATGTTTAGGTTCAGAGTAGCTCTGAATATTCCCTAGTTTTGAAAGTGAAAGAGAAGCAAGATAAGGATCCTAGTTTAGTCAAACTGAAGGAGAAGTTAAAGACCAAAAGGTAGAGGTTTTCTCCCAAGAGGGAGATGGTGTGTTGAGATACTAGAATAGATTGTGTGTACCTTGTGTTGATGATTTGAGGCAGCAGATTATTGTGAAAGCGAATGGTGCACATTATTCCATTCATCCAGGAGCCACCAAGATGTACCACGACTTGCGAAAAATCTATTAATGGAGTGGTATGAAAAGATATATCGTAAAGTATATAGACAAGTGTGCAACTTGCCAATAGGTTAAGGTAGAGCACCAAAGACTTGGTGGTGCATTGTAAGAGTTTAGGATCCCTACTTAGAAGTGGTAAGAGGTGAATATGGATTTTGTGACTAGTTTATCCCATTTGTATCATCAGTATGATTCGATTTGGGGCTATTGTAGACAGACTGACTAAGCTTGCCCATTTCTTACCAGTTCACACGTCTTACATAGCTGAAGATTATGCTAAGCTGTACATCTGAGAGTTTTTCAAATTGCATGGAGTTCCTTTGTCCATCATCTTCAAATAGGGGTACTCAGTTTACCTCTCAGTTTTGGAGAGCCTTTCAAAAGGGTCTTGGTACCCAAGTTCATGTTAGTTCATCCTTTCATCCGTAGATAGATGGTCAGGTAGAGAGGACCATTCAGACTTTAGAGGATTTGTTGAGGGCATGTGTTCTTCATTTCAAAGGTAGTTGGGATGAGCATTTGCCATCGATTGAATTCTCTTATAACAACAATTATCATACTAGTATTCAGATGGCTCTATTTAAGGCTCTTTATGGGCGAAGATGTAGGTCTCTAGTTTGTTATTTCGAAGTGGGTGAGGACACTTTGATTGGACCAAATATGGTGTTTGAAGCCATGGAGAAAGTTTAGTTGATTAGAGAGAGATTAAAATTAGCCTATAGTCGTCAGAAATATTCTGCCAACGCGAGAAGAAGAGATCTTGAGTTTGAGGTTGATAATCTTGTATTAAAATTATCACTTATGAAAGGGCTGAAGAGATTTGGTAAAAATGGGAAACTTAGTCGCCGTTATGTTGGTCCCTTTCGTATTTTGAGCCATGCTAGAAAAGTAGCGTATGAGCTTGATTTACCCACAGATTTATCGCCAGTTCATCTAGTATTCCATGTGTCCTTGTTGAAGAAGTGTATGGATGATTCAGCTATTATAGTTCTTCTAGAAAGAAATGATAATCAGAATAGCCTTTCTTACGAAGAAGTCCCAGTAGTGATTCTTGATCATCAGATTCATAGACAAAGGAACAAAGAATTTCCCTTGGTCAAAGTTCTATGGTGAAATCAGTTCGTTGAGGGTGATACTTAGGAAACAAAAGCAGACATGCGTACCAAGTATCCTCATCTCTTCTCCACAAACTCCGATTCGGCCGAAGGTAATATTTTTCTTTTATTCAGTTCTTTTCTAGTTTCAGATTCATCTATATAGTTATCTTTATGAGAATTCATGCACTTTCAGATCAGTTCAGTAGATTATTTTAATTAAGATTCAGTCATTCAGTTTATTCCAGTTGTGCATGATAGTTAATAGCAATAGATTCCTCAGTATTTTTTACCTTAAATTAGCCATATTCAAGGACGAATGTTCCCAAGGGGGAGATATTGTAATACCCTACACTTTTTCCTAGCTTAAATCCATCCCTAGAATGTCAAAGATTTGCTTCAAAGATGAATAATCTTTCCATCGATACCAAATTTGCCTAAATCCGATATGCAGTTGAAAAGTTATGGCATTTTTAAGTTGACAGAAAGCCACCTAGGCACTAAGCGCATCACGGAGAAGGTAAGAATGGTAATCGTCAATTCCAGTGGACCTCTGTGATATTGGTGCATCACGGAGTTATCCATTTTCCTATTTGTCAAGATCCAGTAGCCCAACGTGATCTTACTATGTCGCGTTGTTGGAAAAATGGCATTCCAAAGGGGCACCATGATGGTGGCGCTTCACGGAGCACATGCAGTTCCCACTCGTCCACCTTTCAGTAAGCCACTGTGATAGTGGTGCATCGTGGTAGCCTGCCAGTTCGGAAAAAAATCTTACATTTTTAAGTTCCAACTTAAAGTTTAATAGGGGTCTTTTGGTCAATCTCCAATGCCCCAATTTGTCCAAATCAAGGAATTAAACATATTCCTAGCACTTTATGCTTATTATTCATCATTCTCTTCAAAAGCAAATCCCTAGAGCTCTAAAGCTTCTTCTCTAAGAAATCAAAATCCTCCATAGTTTCTGCAACAAAGCTCTAAATTGAGGATTCCCAAGATAAGATAATCAAGAACTCATCATCAAGAACTCAATTAGGAATCAATAAATCAAGTTCTTCATCTAATCATCAATAAAGGTATGTAGGGTTTATGAACATGGATCTTCTTCCATTCTTGTGCCCAAAAACAATCTTTTATTTAAAATTCATATGATTTTGAATGATTATTAATGAGATTTGAATTAGGGTTCATACCCATTATTGCTCTTTGCAAGATTTTGAGATTTCAAGTATTTTAGGAGTTGAATTGCATGTCTACTTTCATATTTACATGCCTATTGCAGTAATTTACAACTTTTAAGATGAACTATCATTGTTTTTAATATCAAGTATGCTTATTTTGATGTTTTGACATGAGACTAAAGCATGGGTTATTACCCCAAGATTGAATATTATTATTCCAAAAAATGATGCTTTAAGAATCCTATTATCAGATTATTTACAAATTTTCATTAAAGCTTTGATCTTTCGATCACCAGATAAGTTTTGAAATCCACTTTACATATTTATTACAGATTACAAAAAGCAAAATAACTTCATTTATAGATTGATTCAGATAAGTGTATAACTAGTTTTATAATAAACCCGTATGCTAGGTTTAAAGCGGATTTCCAACAAGATGAGCGTAGCAAATTAAAGGGAGTAGTATTTAGTACCGAGTTAGGTATGATTCCAAGGTCTCATATCAAAGAACTATGTCCCACCACAGAATTGAGATTAAAGTACCCATAGTGGGCTGAGATAGTGATCACTTAATCTGAGGTTATACTCCCTGGTAAGAGTATGACACCTTTCCCTAGCGTGAGGTTTCTTCCTTAGAAGGATGAGACGTTGGACTCCATGTAGCTCGCATGGCTTATGTAAGTTAAGATAACCTCCCTACTAGTAAAAGTATATAAACAGTTTTGAGTATTTCCCCTACTAGTAAGAAAAGCTTTTTTAGAAAACTAAGTGCAAAGGCTCATAGATTTACTCAAATTTTCTTTACAGAAAAATAACAATTATAGACTTTAACTTTTAGATTTTAGATTTTAGAAGTGAGCTCTTTCTACACTTAGACAGTATGATTTACATATAGAATATAAGTACAACTTTCAGAACTAAATATTATGACTCACTAGATTTATGAAGTATCATTTGCTTCTTATTATTCTAGTATTTTAGATATTCCAACTTATGTGAGTCATTTATATTTAGCATGCATTGTTTTGTGAATTATGATGATGAGATGATGTTTTACTTATGTATTTCACACCTATATGCTCAGTACATCCTCAAAGTATTTATCCACATATACGTCTATGTGCTACATTGTCTCATAATGTAGGTTCAGGAACTCAATATCAGCAGTGTGACTAGTTCAAGCATCTTTATCTACATCTGACAGTCGGTGAGTCCTCATAGTTCAGGGACTTTTTCATTCAGATTCTACAGCTTAGTAGTTTTATACAATTCAGTATTTTTTTCAGATAGTTTGAGTTAGCTGGGGGTTTATCCTAGTGACTCTCTAGTATCAGTAGTAGAGGCTTATCAGAATACTAGTTTTGATTCAGCTTATTTAGTATTGAGATTTTAGACATTATTTCAGATATTATATTCATATAGTTTTCCGTATTTAGAATGGCTCTTATGTCAATATTTCCTTTATTATGAGATTCATATTTAGTAACAGGTAAACAGGGTTAGCTTAAGGCTACTCAAAGTCTTGAGCACCATGTGACATCTCGAGAATAGGTTTCAAGGCATTACAGGTAGGCTATGATTAAAATCTTTTTTGATTATATTCTACCAAGGATATAGTTTGGGGGTACTAATCATATGGTTTAGTATGGTTTAGGTTAGTTAGGTTATATAGTGGATAGTGTTGGGTCCAAGAGGGAGTCCTAGGGTACGAGCGGTGGGTACCACTCATATTAGAGGGTACGACTTGTATGGGTAATCATACCATATGATGGGAATTTTAAGTAGTTAAGTTGAGGGATAATCTGGACATTTCCCCACTTAGCCACTTAAGTCCCCATGACTTATATTACACATGGGAGGTTATTTACCCTTTTATTTTATTCTTAAACACTTATAAACGCTCCCTAATTTATTCTAAGATTCTTAGGTAAAAAAAGGCTAGGGTTTTATCTAGAGGAGAAATTTAGGGCTTGTTTGGGTGATTTCTCTCCACCATCTTCATAATCTAAGGCATGTACTCCTTCCTCATTGTTAGTTCAAACTAAAGGCATGTTTAATACAAGGTTTTCATGACATAATTATATGTATAGTTTGGGGTTTTCAAATATATGTTGGGGGTTTTGGTATTAAATGACTATTTATGGTTTTCCCATGTTTTAATTATGTTTTTACATGCTTTAATGGTGGTTTGAACAATTGGATGCATTAAAAATAGTTTATTGGTAATTGGATTTGGTTTTGGAAACACTATGCCCCAAACATGTTTGATACAATGCTTATAATAATACTTTTACTATATTATGAGACTTTAAATAGAGCTGTTGCACAATACGGTTTGGTAATAGAACCTTAAATGGTATAAATGGGTTAAATAGTTTGGAATGTTTAAATGGTAAGGTTTGGTGGTCATGGTTATGGATAATTAAACTTCCATGTGGGGTACAAGGAAATCCCCCAAGTAAACATGATAATGAACAACTTGTGGGGTACATGGGATTTCCCCAAGAAAACATAACAATGTAACACTTTTGGGGTATATGAGATTCCCCCATGTTAACTTGATAATGTAATTTATAGGTACATGGGAATCCTTTTACATAAAAAAGGTTGTCTAAGGATATTGCTTATAAGCTATAGTCGGTATGACGATACCACTACTTATAGCCTTGGTTAATAATAATAATAATGGAATAAAAGTCTGGTTGGATGTCAATGATTTTAATTAGGCAATAATGGCAAGGTGTGATAGCTAATTTTGAAGGTGCAAGTCCAATAGGCGAACACTATAAACTCATTTTTTCCGACATGAGGGTTGGTCATAGAGACCATATATGATACTATGAGGTACATGGAAATCCCTTAGGTATAGTGTAATATGTATCATGGACAACAAAGGGTACTTGGGAATACCCTACACTTATGGTATCTCCGGTTTGTGCGGCTATAGGCATTAGGGCCCATTCAGGGGGTTACACTGGACTCATATATCCCATGGGTGATTCTAGGATAGTTAAGCTACACAAACCTAGGTTAATGGTTTTAAATGCATTTTAAACTCGATTTCCTTTCTCGACATGGTTATATATATGTATATATGTATAGTTTGTATATGTGTGGTTATTTTACTTGCTTTTACTGGATGAAATTATTTTATCCTTATCCTAAGTTCATGCTAGCGTTTACCCACTAACCCATCTCCAGGCGGTTGTATCCCCATGCGATGCAAGAATCGACCATTCTACTCCTCCTTCTTAGTGATCAAAATTAGGATCAACTATTGTATTGAAGTGGTGAGCTTCCATATTTTAGAATGCTCCATTTTATATTATAGTTATCTTTTCATATTTTGGTCATTTTATGGATATTGGTTTTGGCTATGGTTGGGGGTAGATCGCAATCGGATATTGTTTTTCTTTTGTTTAGAGGCTTTGTGACTACTATAGGTTGGAATGGGTAGGATCGGTATTGGTGTTAGCCTTAGTATTGGCATTGGTATTGGGGCTAATATAATTAGACTAAATTTATGATTGTTCCATTCTCTTTTATATTGGATTATATATTTATATTGGAATTCATTTGGTTCATAGTTTGGTTTGGTAATGGTTATTGGTTGGATAATGGATAGTTGGACTTGTTGGGTTTATCATGGTCATAGACCTATCCCAAAGTCTTAGGTTATGCTTACACACAATCTTGTTATACGTTTAGGACTTATCTGAATCAGGATACACATATGTTGGTTGGGTTGGGTAATGGGGGTGGTCCCTGGTCTTAGTTGGACTTGGGATGCCCATTATGACAAGGACTAGGGTCGATTCAGGTCAAGTTGGTATCAGAGGTTTAGGCTCATAGTTAATTGGGAGTCCATAGGCCATGTCGAGTAGAGTCTCTTTTACTTATATATAGTTCACCACACTCATAAGAGAGAGGCTACATGGTATCTAGGAATATTTCACTTTCTTGGTATTCTATTTTCAAGCTTGGAGTCTATGTCCTGGAATCTTCTCTAATCCTAGTTTGTTTGCTTTTTAGATCATGCCTTGACGATCTAAGATGCAAGGAAAACCTTTTTTGCCAACTAAGGATAATGTTGAAGGGACATGCACAACTCAGGTGATCCATACTCAGTCTAAGGGTCCCTTTGCTGATATATTTAGAGTTCTATCAGTTGCTACTAGTCCTCCTCAGTGTGAGGTGATGAATGTAGAATTTTGTTAATTGATTCATGTTATTACTTAGTTTGTTATTACTCAGGCTGAGCAGGATGCATCCGGTGTTTCATCTATTGAGACCATAAGGATTAGCCAGTTTATGAAGATGAATCCTTCTAATTTTACTGGTGTAAAGTTATAGAAGGATCCTTAAGGTTTCTTGGATTTGATGGTGAAAATTTTTAGGGTAATGTAGGACATAAATGTGGAAGGGGTGAATTTTTCTACTTACCAGCTTAAGAATGTGGCACACTAATTGTATAAGGAATGGGATAGGGTGATAGGTGATGTTGAGAAGCCTACTTTGTAGGAGACTTTCTCCAATGCTTTTATAGATCTCTTTTTTCCTCATGAGTTAAGGAAAGCAAAGGTGGAGGAATTTGTCAATTTGAGACAAGGAAAAATGTTTGTCAAGGAATATGCCTTGAAATTTCATCACCTATCAAGGTATACTCCGAAATTAGTGTCTGATATAAGGGCCAGGATGAGAAAGTTCACTTTTGGGCTTTGTCGGGATTTGATCCTTGAAAGCAAGACTACTTTGCTGATCAAGGATAGGGATATTTCTAGGTTTGTGGTTCATATGCAATAGACGGAGGAGAGAAAGAGAAAGCAGATTGAGTTTAGGGAAGATAGGGTAAGAAGTTTAGGTTTTCTGAATAGGGTGGTTCTCAATGGCAAGGTGGTCGGGATGGCGGTAAGTGGCCAAAGAAGAAGTAGGGGGTTTTGGTTCCTTCCCTATGGCTAGTGCTCCTTACCCGAAATAGTCGAGTGACAGGCTTTAATATCATGGTGATAATTTCTGAAAATAGGGTGTCCAATCTCAAGCAAGTGAGGCACAGTCGGCTTCATCGTTTCCTCTTTGTCGGTTCTATGGTAGGTTGCATAGGGGTTTCTATGATGAGGGTATGGATAGGTGTTTCAAATATGGTCAGCCAGGCCATATGCTCAGAAATTATCCAGTAGGTATGGACGCTTTGAGAATGAGTAAGGCTCTGATTGCTTTATCTTATGCTTCTAGTTTTGGTACTTGTCAGAATAGGTTATATGCTCTTGCTACTCGGTAGGAATCTGAGGCATCACTTGATGTCGTTACTGGTATGTTACAACTCTTTTCTTGTGATGTGTAATATTTACTTGATTTGGGGTCCACTCTCTTTTATGTGACCCTATTTGTGGCTGTGTATTTTGGTTTTGATCCCGAGGTTATTTTGAATCCTTTTTTTGCTTTTACCCCGGTAGGAGATTCTGTGGTTTCTAAGAGAGTCTATAGGGTGTGTGTAGTATTTGTTGGTAGTAGGTAGACTCTGGCAGATTTGTTTGAACTTAATATGGTGGATTTTGATGTTATTCTAGGAATGGAATAATTACACTCTTTTTATGCGTCCTTAGATTATTGGAATCATAAGGTTGTCTTTAGGTTCCCTAGTGAATCAGTTATTGAGTGGGATAGTGGTTTCCTAGATCTTGGGGGGTTATTTTTTATCGTAGAGCTCGGAGATGAATCTCCAAAGGGTGTCTCTATCGTATGGTACGGGTTAAAGACTCTAACTTGGAAGGTCCTTTTATATATTTGGTTCTAGTGGTGAATGGGTTTCCTGAGGTCTTTTTGAATGATCTTCCTTGTGTTCCTCCGGATAGGGAGATTGAGTTTGGGATTAATTCGATTTTGGGCACTCGTCCAATATCTAATCCTCCTTATAGAATGGCTCCGACTGAGTAAAAGGAACTTAAGGAGCGACTTAACGATCTCTTGGATAAAGGTTTCATCCATCCTAGTGTATCCCTGTTGGGTGTACCAGTATTATTCATACACAAGAAGGATGGATCCCTTCGGATGTGCATTGACTATCAGCAATTGAATAAGGTAATGGTTAAGAAAAATTATCCTCTTCCAAGGATATATGACTTGTTCGATCAGTTGTAAGGTGCCAAATTCTTTTCTAAGATAGATCTTTTGTTAGGGTATCATCTGCTTAAGATTAGGGAGGCGGATAGCCCTAAGACGACTTTGCGTACTCGGTATGGGCATTTCAAATTCCTAGTATGTCATTTGATTTGACTAATGCTCCAACGACATTTATTGATTTGATAAACAGGGTTTTCAGGCAGTTTTTTGATCTTTTTGTCATTGTGTTCACTGACAACATTCCAAATTACTCTAAAAGTGAGGTGGATTATGCTAATCACCCCAGTGTGGTGTTACAGACCCTGAAGGATCAACAGTTGTATGCCAAATTCTCAAAGTTTGAGTTTTGGTTGAACTCTATAACTTTTCTTGGTCATATTATTTCTCATGAGGGGATCATGATGGATCAACAAAAAGTGGATGTGGTTAAAAGGTGTCCTAGACCCACGACTTCAATCGATATTCAAAGCTTCTTGGGTTTGGCTGGGTATTAAAGGCAGTTCGTGAAAGGTTTCTCGATGATAGTTGCCTTATTGACTAAGTTGACTCAGAAGAAGGTGAAGTTTTCTAAAATAGATGCTTGTGAGGAGAGTTTTTAGAAGCTGAAGGATAAGCTAACTTCAACTCTAATTTTAACATTTCCTGAAGGTAATGAGGGGTTTGTGGTTTATTAAGATGCGTCCCGTGTGGGACTTGATTGAATTTTGTGGTTTATTAAGATGCGTCCTGTGTGGGACTTGATTGCATTTTATTGCAGCATGGTAAGGTGATTGCCTATGCTTCTAGGTAGTTGAAGGTTCATGAGAAGAATTATCCTACTCATGATTTGGAGCTTTTAGCTATAGGTTTACTTTGAAAATCTAGTGGCATTTTTTGTATGGAGTGCGTGTGGATATCTTTTCTGATCATAAGAGTCTACAGTATGTGTTCACTCAGAAGGAGCTAAATCTCTGGCAAAGAAGATAGTTAGAGCTTCTCAAGGGCTATCATATGAGTCTTTACTACCACCCAGGTAAAGCTAATGTAGTTGCTGATGCTCTTAGCGGTTATCCATAGGGAGTTTGGCTCATATAGATAAGGAGAAGAGGGAATTGTTAAAGGATATTCACTATTTAGCTAATATTAAAGTATTTCTCTTGGACTCTAATGATGTTGATGTGATGGTACCGAAAGTCCTTCGGTTTTCTCTTGGGGCACAAATCAAGGAGAAACAAATACTAGATCCTATCTTATTGAAAATCAAGGATGATATAGGTGGGCAAAAGGTGATGGTGTTTGAGATCAGTGGTCATGGTACTTTATGGTAACAAAGGAGGTTATGTGTCCTTGACGTTGATGGTTTGCAATAAAGGATTTTGTCTAAGTCGTATAAATCATGCTATGTTGTTCATCTCGGTTCGACAAAAATATAACATGATCTCAAGGAGATGTATTGGTGGAATGGTATGTAGAGAGATATGGCTAATTTTGTGGCCAAGTGTATGGAGTGCCAATAGGTTAAAGTTGAGCACATAAGGCCTGGAGGGTTGTATCAAGAAATTGAGTTGCCTGAATGGAAATAGGAGGTAATCAATATAGATTTCATTACCGGTCTTCCTTGATCTCAAAACCAATTTGATTTGGTATGGGTTATCATGGATAGGATGACAAGTTTGCTCACTTCTTGCAAGTGAGGACTAACTTTTTAACTAAGGACCATGCGCGGATGCATCTTCAAGAGATAGTAAAGATGCATAGGGTACCTATTTCGATTATCTCTGATCGTGGTAAACAATTTTCATCTCATTTCTGGTGGTCTTTTCAGAAAGGGTTAGGGTCCAAGGTCTGTCTAAGTATTGCTTTTCATCTGTAGATAGATGGGAAAGTAGAGAGGACTATTCAAATGTTGGAGGACATGGTTCGTGTATGCATGATTGATTATGGTGGCAATTGGGTTGAACATCTACCTTTGGTAGAGTTTACATACTACAATAGCTATCATTCTAGCATTGGGATGGCCCCTTATGAGGCATTATATGGTAGGAGGTGTAGATCTTCTATTAGGTGGTTTGAGCTTGGTGAGGTTAATATGCTTTGTTTGGATTTTGGTTATCAGGCTATGGAAAAGGTAAAGGTGATTTAGGATAGGCTTAAGGCTTCCCAAAGTTGCCAAAATCCCTATACAGATATGAGGCATAGAGACTTGGAGTTCGACGTTAGGGATAAGGTGTTCCTAAAGGTATCTCCTGTGAAGAGAGTAATGTGGTTTGGCAAAAGGGGGAAGCTCGGTCCTCAGTATGTTGGTCCTTATATGATTTCGTGGAGGGTTGGTAACGTGGAGTATGAATTGGAGTTTCCTTCTATTTTGAGCTCCATTCATATAGTATTTCTTGTCTCTACATTGAGAAAGTGTCTTGGTGATCCTTCTTCGGTGGTTCCTTTGGAAGGATTGGATATTTTGAATTCTCTATCTTATGAAGAGGTCTCGATTGAGATATTGGATTAAAAGGTTACTCAGTTACGGACAAGGGATGTGGCCTCAGTTAAGGTTCTATGGTGGAACCACAGGTGGAAGAGGCTACATGGGAAGCGGAAGCAGACATGAAGTCCAAATATCCACATTTGTTTTTGCTCTGGATACTCATTTGGAAGGTATGTGTTTGTGATCACATCTTTGTTTTCTAACTTGGTTAAGAGTTGAATTGATATTTGATAACGCAAATTAATCATGCTTCTGTTTGACCTACCTTGTCCGTCATTCAGGAATGAATGATCCAAGTGGTGAAAACTGAAATAACTTGGGTTTGGGACCCTTAGGAAATTTCTTGGATTTATAGATTCTGGGCCACATACGACTTATGGGTACTAGTCGTATGATGGGGGTATGGTTGGTATTCTCTTGGTCGTATACTAACCAGTGTTAGTTGGTAGGTTGGATTGGTTTCTTGAATAGGTACGGCTTGTAGGGTATAAGTTATATGGTTAGATACGGGTCATATGGTTTAGGTTTTTCCCTTATTTAATTTGAGACTTAGTAACTTAACTTGGATCTGAGTTCGAGTGGCTCAATATGAGCCATAATATATGGTATGAGTTGTACCATTGACTCGTATGGTAGGCAGTGATCAAAACCTCCTTTGTTTTATTCTTCTATGGATACGTTTTAGGGGTACTAATCATGTGGTTGGGTACGATTTGGGTTGGGTATATAGTATAGTGGATAGTGTTGGGTCCAAAAGGGATACCTAGGGTATGATTGATGGGTACCACTCGTATTGGAGGGTAGGATTGGTATGGGTAGTCATACCATATGATGGGAAATTTTAAGCGGTTAAGTTGGGGGTAATCTAGACATTTCCCCACCCAAACACTTAAGGCCCCACAACTTATATCTTACTTGAGATATCTTACTTATATCTACGACATCTCAACATCAATATTAAAATCGCTATCGAATGATGGATTAGCCATAAATGAAGAACGGACCCAACAACTACTCAAGCTCAACACAGGCTATATCGAAAAGAATAGACAAGGAAAAAACCTTCTCAACACACAAGTCAAGCCTAAGGATCTCAAACTCAATAATAGGCAATATAACTAAATAACTATAGGGTCATAACAGAGCCACAAAAGGTCAACCTATCTTCGATGTCATAATACATCCCCAAATTAATCTTATACAGCTAACCAAGAGGGAACCCAATCAACCTCGCCGCGCTTGGGGAAAGAAATCATCATATCAGGCTATATCTACTCAAGCTACAAAAAATATCACAAGAAAATAAATTCTAACTAGATAGCACTAGTTTATATTGCTACCAAGCAATAATCAATTACATCAAGTAATAATTTCATAAAATATCAATAACCTCATGCAGTGGTAGAAATAGCAACAAAAATATAAAAAATAATATACAGAACAATCAGTACTAAAATGAACATCAATATTATGTACCACTCAAGGGCTACAATAAGGCTAATGTGCCAAGATAAATGGGACTCGAACCCAAAAACCACACCCACAAGGGAAAACATCAATATAGATCTACTCCATCCACTACTAAAAAAAATAAACCACAGAGTTGTAACATCATCATGAATTCAATAGTAAGGCACACAATGACCAATATTAATTCATCAAGGCATATAATAATCAATGGGTATGAAAACCCCAATACACATAATAAGACATAAGTGTAGAAAATAAAAGTACACTAATCGTGGTGACATCCGTAATCACATGCCTGACGGGCATACAAAAAATAAATCTGAATGGGTTTAACATCGACCAATTGGTTGAATTATTAACTGAGGTGCCACACACACTCTCTCTAACTAAAGATGCCATGACATCATGAGGATTATATGAATAAGCTAAATGACTAGAAATCCCATATCAGAGATACTCTCTAGACTAGTAGTCGGTATCTTTGCTGTCATAATAATTGCTAAAGCATCATTATGGAAAAAACAAAAGCTAAGCCCAAATGGCTGCCCGATTGACACTGAGAGAAATTTGAAATTAATGTCCATAATTTAGAAATTATAGCCTATCTCAGGAACTCTAGGCTAGTGGAGAATATATTCTATATCTAGCTGGTCATCTATCTAATATTTGGGACATTCTCTGAACCAATGTCTCATCATGACATAACAAAACAAAGATCCCAGAATACTCTGAGATACTGCCCTTCATAATCCAAAATGGTCGCCATTGCCCAAAGAACCATACCACACTCTATAAGTCTAACAGGTACTCTGCCCACTATGATCATAGTATGGAATACTATCTGTGTAGAGCTGATGGGCTGTATGTAAAGCTGAATTCTACAAAAAAATCCTCACTCTAGGATAAAATACCAATAGGACTATACTGATGGCGGGCCTCTTGCTGTCATATCCATATGTCTCAATATTTATGCTCTCTATGGTCCTCATATAATCAACATTCAAACAAAAATGAGATTCTGCTGCTATCAAGTGCTTTGATCCCAAACGAAATAACAATACTAACCCTTTAACACATCCATACACAATGTCCAGCTCAGAAGGATGTAGCAGCCTAGACTAAATGAGAAATCCAATCTCATACCCAAAATTAGTAAAGAACTTTGATTAATACTATTAGACTCAACTCTGGTCTGAGGATTGATCGATCAATAAAACACCATCTATAACTGAGAGGGATATGCAACATGACTAGAATTCCCTAAGCTGAACCTCAAAGGATAAAGTGGTCACAAGCTCTACTGGACCCTAAGATGGCCCAGATCCTTTTTGACTACCACTAAAGATCTTCGATATCCATATCTAACTCACTAGTCTGATGTTGCACTGAAACTCTACAAATACGTGTTAAAGTCTCATCCACATCTGTCAACAATGTTGTATCATCCTTCGAGGATAGAATAGAGTCAAAAAATATGTTTGAGCTTTATAGGAATGCAGACACATGATAAGGAGTCAAGAAGTGAATTTGCTAAAATATCTTTGTAGCCACCCAAAGATAGGTTACAGACGTCTCCGCACTAATCCGTGAGACTCTACTAACAATTAGCTCTTATACTAACACACTAGTGAAACCTAGGCTATGATACCATTTTTTCATGATTGATTTCTCAGGTCATGATGGTGCCTACCATAACCCACTAGTACGAAGGTTAACTCATAGTACAAAATGACTAGTAACAGACTATTCATTAATATAAGAAAGGAATGTGGGATATATAAAATAAAGATCAATACATAATAGAACCCCAAAACCTGGTGGTATCAGTACAACAGCTTCTAATATCACAAGACTACAAAAGTAAAAAAACAATAGACCTACATTGATGAAATTCAAGAGAGAGTGAATTAAAATTTTCTTCTGTGAGTCGACTATTGACTCCTCACAGTTGACTCATCTACAAATCAACACACTTTACAAATAAATTAAACTTAAATAGTTTAGCACATAAATAATAAAACATAAAGTAAATAATATAAAGATTTATCTTGATTCGGCACACCAATTTAGTCACTTTGGGATTTAAGTTTCCTTTAGATCATTAAAGGTTTGGTTCGAGTACAATGATAGGAAATAAGTTATAAAGACTTATTTTGCTCTTCAGATATTGTGACACAGCTTCAGTTGATGTTACAAAGATTACTCGATTCTACACTTTATATAATAATTGTAAACTAACATTACAGAGCTTTGTAAGACTAATAATGATACACTTTGAATTTTCTTCTTAAAAAAGTGTGAGAGTGTCTGTCTTTAGTTTTATCCTTTTATAGTCTTCAGATTCTACCCTTCATAAGAAAGTCCAAGATATTTTTTCTCAATCAAGGATTTGAATTTATTCCTTGATTGAGGAATTTAGTCGTTTGATATGTCCATATACAGCTTTGTATCATGTCTATATCAGATATGTTCATGATCTTTCATTCCTTTTAGTCTTTGATATCTATGTGATTGTTGTGTCTTTCTTTATTTTATTTATATCCCGATTGATTTTCTGATTGATCTGATCTTTCATAAATCTAGGAATG
Source organism: Capsicum annuum (assembly GCF_002878395.1). Taxonomy (NCBI): domain Eukaryota; kingdom Viridiplantae; phylum Streptophyta; class Magnoliopsida; order Solanales; family Solanaceae; genus Capsicum; species Capsicum annuum. The sequence goes on along the minus strand of NC_061112.1, from coordinate 13,036,544 downwards.
TGATTTTTATTTCCAAGGTTGCCATATAAGTGCCGTGATCTTCTTAAGATTACTGGACTTTTCTTTCTTAGAGAGTGCTGTGATTTTCTTGAGATTATTGGTCCTTCTTTTCTTAGATAGTGTCGTGATCTTCTTATGATTGGATGTACTTTCTTTCTTAAAGAGATATTTGATAGATTCTTGATTCTTTTACCATCAACAATCTTCCAGTATCTCGCATCCTTTATCCTACAAAAGATTCATTCATTAGTTTGTCATTATTAAAACACTGTTTGAGGAGGCTAATGATCTCTCCCTTTTTGACAATGACAAAACTTAAATATAAGTTGACTTCCCTATTAAGATTATTGTTTTAGATCCCCTTGTCTTTCTACCTTGGTGATGGTGATTTAGCCCATTTAGCTCCCCCTGCATTGATGATTGTAGTTAGCTTTGATATGATGATAGCTTGCTCTTCCTTTATTACCTGTCTAGTTAAGTGATGCATATTTTCTCCCTTACTTGGAATTACAAAAAAGATAACAAAGAAACCACAGTAAAAAGAATCCACCCAGCTGCCAAACAACACAGAACTAGACAATAGAAGAATGACAAAACAAAATAGCATAGAGTACTAGTTATGCAGTTATGTTTGTTTAAAAAACTCAATGTCTTTTGGCAAGGAAGTAAGTGAGAGTGTTGTGCATGTTAAAATAGAAGCAATCTTAAGATTTTTCAACTCTCTTGGTAAAATTTGAGTAAGAATTCTTAACTGAGACGATAAGCTCATTTGAAGAGGAAGAGGATTCTGCCTTGATGGACTCAATTTAGGAAAACACCCTATTAAACAATCGTACTCCTTCCACTTTTAAGTCATCCAGAGAGAGTCACATTTTACCTATGTCAGTACCTATTTCTTTACCCACTGCAGTAGCTTGAAAGTTGACTCCTTGATTCTAACAATTCCTTATTCGATGGCAGTGAGCCTATTCTTGATTTCTTCGGTCTCCTAATGTGCATAAAACATGGATTTAGGCACTATTTTACTTACCTCGAATGTTTCAGGGTGGTTCTTGATACACTCATTTATACAACATTCTTTCTCAATAAGGACATAACCCATACTTGCAAAGGTTTTTGAATCATAGGTGGCAGAGACATACCACCGGATAAGCTAAAATGTCAATTCCATAGTAGATGAGAATCCGAGTGATAACCAAATCGTAGGGTAGGCTTGTTGAGGTATGGGAGTCAGCTGTACTTTCCATCATGTTCTCATGAATCCAGACACTCCAGTTAATTTTTTACTTTCTGATCATGTAGTAGAGGACAAATACATCTCTACAAGTTACATTGTTGAGGGACCCTTTTTGGGGAATTAGAGTTGTTGTAATGATATATGCCAAAATCTTATTGCATAAACTGAGGATAGAGAACCAAAAGCAGAGTTGTTTGTATCAGGGTCTGAGACAATCTTCTCCGCTTCATTAAAACTCACTTTAAAATTCTCGGGCCAGCTTCCATTCATAAAAGGGACAACACCAGAGAATTTTATGTCAAACACTTCTCAATAAGAAGTTATTCAAAATAATACATATACCAAGAACAAGAGTTTCTAGTTTCCCACTGTCATGGGAAAGATAGTGATTAGCGAAAAACATATGGATTGGATCTTCAAACACCTCCAGCCCATATAGGCAAAGCATTATCAACAGGTATTAAGCTTTGAAAAAGTGAACGGTATTACAACAAGACTCATTTAAGAGGGAGAAGTTGATGATTCATCCAGAAATAATGGGGCGATTCTTAAAGAAGAGAAAATTCTCTTTGTGGGTAAGAACCAGAATTTATCCATGTCCTCTGGAGGAAGAGACTCCAGAGGAGAGGATATCCTTTTTTTAGAAGATGACAACAGATTAGAGGTGGTACATTTCTTGGACATTATTGATAGGATAGAGTGAGAGGGTGCCTCTTTCGAGGACTCCGAGAGAAGAAAAGGGTCAAGATTGGAGGGCTTTTGATTAGTGGAAGCTTTTGTAAGATTAGCCATTGATCGGGTTTTATTCATAGTAGAGAGAAATAGGATGGATGAGTTTTTTAAAAGGATGAAAGAGGAGGGGAAGAGATAGATTGAAGAGAAAGAGCAGAGGGTTAGGGTTTAAGATAAAGAGGTGGATGAGTGTTGGGAAGAGAAGGAAAGGTAATGATAAATGAAGAGAAAGTGAGGTGGCTTGAGAGAGGGAATATTTTAAAGGAAATGATGGAGGGGTCAGGAGATGTTGATGATTTTGTGTCAAAAATATTGAAAATCTTTTGGAAAATATTCATCATAGAGATTTTCTCCATTCAATTTTTTTTAAAAAATTTGTTAAAAAGAAAAATAAAATTGAGTAAAGAAAAGACCAAATATACGACTCATAAATTATTGACACAAAAGCCCCCAAAAATATCATGGACAGAAAATACTTGACTCTAACATACTTACATAGAACAATTTAAACAAACGATCAGCACAAAATTTTCATATGTTCTGGGCATAACTTTAAAAGACAGTTTAAAATCAAGTAGTTGATGTACGATTTAGAGAACAATTTTTGAGAGTTATGAGTACTGCTCTTGTTGCTGGTGAGTCAACTAAAGTTAGTTCCTTGCTGAGTCACGCTCATGAGATGAGGCCTTCATCAGAGTGACAAAAAATTCTCAAGAGTGATGTTAGAATTTACAGGAAAGTATACAATAAAAATAACATTTTTTTAAGAAACAACAAAAAAGTCAAGGATAATTTGTATTAGATTTTGGCCTTATAATAAAAAAGATTTAAGAAAGAATTCACCTGAAGGGAAAATATCTTTATTTATTTTACCATTTCAGCTACAAGAGTCGACTCTGAAGGGGGTGTAGTCGACTTTGATGATATTTCTTCTGCAGCTGTCCCTGAATCTGACATGTTTTCTAGTGAAAACTTTTTCTCTCCAGCTATACTTCTTGTTATGGATTTTGCAGATATGATCCTACAAAACAAGAAGATTAATTCTACTTAGGTACCCAAGAGGTCTTGGGTCTTTGCGGGTTAGATGTACTCTCTTTGGGCTTCCAAACCCATACATTTTTAGGCTTATGCCTATAACTATATGATTTGTGCCCTCCTTGTACATAAATGAAACAAATAGGTCCTCAATAAGAGAAATAGTTCTTAGCTAATTTAAATCACCCCGATGAAGAACTTGAGTAGTTTTTAAATGAGTTTGATCTTTTGAAAATATGGCTTAGGGATGTGTTAAAGTTGTTTAATCATTTTTTTCATAATCAAGCTCTTCATTGAGTAGGTCAATCTCAATTTGACAAGCCTCAATTTCTATTTGCCAGTTTCGTTGTTCCTTTTGAGTTTTTGTTTAAATCAAGCTTCACAACTTTTCTTCTCTTGAGCGAGTTTGTTATATTCATCTATAATCTTTTGAAGTTCATTAGTAATCATATATAATATGGATTCAAGAGTGTTACAATTTTAATAACCGTGTATTCTTACCTTGCTAGATTCATTTATTGCCATGAAGCATATATTTGTGGCTTTTACTTCTTCTTTGATTTTATCTTCATCACTCCAGGCTTTAAAATTTTGATTTTTACTGGGTATTCTTCTTTTTAATTCTAGACAATTATGTTTAAAGTGGCCAGGCTTTTCACAGTAGTAGCAGCTTTCATCATTTTTTATGGGATCATTATTTCTACCTTCCTGGGATGATTACTATCTCGGTCTCATGATCTGCCTTACCCCATGGTTGATGAGGGACATTTCTTCACTATTAGCATCGACCAGAGTGTCCTTGTCTCCGATTGAAGCAACATTAAAGGCTGATGGTTTTTTCTTTTTATCCTTGTAAAACTTGTTGATATAATTTTTCTCATATGCGATAAGGTTACCTCATAGTTCATCATATGTCATCATACTGTGAAGATCTCATCTTCCAGAATAGTTTTCTTAGTTTCCCATGTTTTTGGGAGACTTCGGACCAGCTTCTGCACTTGCAAGCTATGAGGATAAATCATCCCCAATAATTTTAGTTCACACATAATTTTACTGAATCTGGTGAACATTGATTCAATATCCTCATTCTCCTCCATTTTGAACAACTCATATTCATTCACAAGAGCAACAATTTTTGACTTCTTGACTTTGGTGGTTCCTTTATAGTTTACTCTATCTTGTCCCACATTTCTTTTACTGTCTCAAACATTGAGATCTTCTCGTATTATTCTACTCTTACTACACACAAAAGCAAACTTATAGCACGTGCATTAGTTTGGATTGCCTCCTATTTTTCTTTGGTAATATCAAATTTTTCAAGATCTTCCATATCAACACTACTGGATTCTTTATCTTTTTCCTTTTGTTTTTCCTTGAGCCCTGGAATTGTCTTAGGACCCTTTTTGATGAAAACGCACTCTTGGTAGTCATTTGATTTGACATAGATGGTAAATCTATTTTTCCAGTATGAGTAATATTGTCCATTAAAGTACGGTGGTCTTGTTGAGCAGTGACCATCCTGGAGAAGCGCACCAGGAATTTGATACTGGGCTATCTGATCTTTGCTCACTTGTGGTTAAGAAATACAGTTGGTGAGACCTACTCTGATACCAACTAAAATTCAAGAGGGGGTGAATTGAAATTTTCTTCTATGAGTCAACTACTGACTCCTCACAGTCGACTCGCCTGTAAATCAACACAATTCACAAACAAATTAAACTTAAATGGTTAAATGCATAAACAATAAAGTATAAATTAAACAACACACAGATTTATCCTAGTTCGGCACACCAATCAGTGCCTATGTCCAGTCCCCTTGGTCTTCAAGTTTTCTTTAAATCATTGAAGGTTTGGTTCGAGTACAATGATATGAAATAAGTTTTGAAGACTTATTTTGCTCTTCAGATCTTGTGATACAACTTCAGTTGTTGTTAAAAAGATGAATCGATCCTACTCTTTATATAACAATTGTAAACTAACTTTACAGTGCTTTGTAAGACTAAGAATGAGATGCTTTAAATTTTCTCCTTGAAGTTGTGTGAAGAGTGTTTATCTTCAGTCGTCTCCTTTTATAGTCTTCGGCTGCTACCGTTCATAAGGAAACCTAAGAGATTTCTTATCAATCAAGGATTTGAATTGATTCCTTGATTGAGGAATGTACCCATTTGATATGTCTATATACGACTTTGGATTATGTCTATATCAGATATGTATGCGATTTTTCCTTCATTTTAGTCTTTGATGTCTATGTGACAGTTGTGTCCTTCTTTCTTTTGTTTAGATCCTCATTGATTTTCTGATTGATCCGATCTTCCATGAATTTGGGAATATGATTTTTATTTCCAAGGTTTCTATGTAAGTGTCGTCATCTTCTTAAGATTATTGGTCCTTTCTTTCTTAGAGAGTTTCGTGATCTTCTTGAGATTACTGGTTCTTCCTTTCTTAGAGAGTGCCATGATCTTCTTATGACTGGATGTCCTTTCTTTCTTATAGGGATCTTTGATAGATTCTTGATTCTTGTACCATCAGTAATCTTCCAGTATCTTGCATCCTTTATCTTCTAAAAGATTCATTCATTAGTTTGTCTTTATTAAAATACTATCTAAGGGGGCTAACAATTGATACCATTTATCTCTAAACACAATATAGAGATTAGTCTAATACAAAAGAGAGAGATAAGTAATACTCCGAACATCAGGAGCTCCTCTAAATCTCTGAACCATGGTTGCTCCACATGATGCACTTATCAATGGCCATAACCCATACTATGATTTGGATGATATAGAAGTGTAGTACGAGTACCAAACAAATAGTATTCAGTAGGCAACTGCCAACTGAGCTCCAAGATAAATTAGATATATAGAATATTTAAACAGATTGGAATCTACACCCAAGAGTCTGAAAATCATATAATAAGTCAATGAGAATAATAAGGGACACCTATCCTATTCAAGCCTAAGAGTTTAACATAATAATACTAAGGTAAGTATCCGGGTGAACTATCCTATTCCGGCTACAATCAATAGATGTTAATGCTATATCGTATATCCTAGTCCAATATATGAATGAAGAGCAAAGGAAGATATATATATATATATATATATATATATATATATATATATATATATATATATATATATATAGTAATATACAAGGCCAAGAAACAATATACAATATGTATAAATGAAGGAAGGGATATACGGTACTGCCACTTCATATAGCTATATAAATTTTTATATATATATATATCCATATAAACATGAAGTCATCTCAAAGCATAACCTATATCATCATATCCTCGTTCTAGGACCTCATTATAATAGTACAAAGATTTAATTCTATCATACTCAAGGTTTCTAATCCACATGTTTAGACATGAAATAATCATGCACAATAATGTCATCATAAGATACAAGAGGCCATAGACATACCTAAGATCTCGTTACCGAATCAATGACCAATTTATCATAAGCTAGCCATAATAATGATCATAGCAATGATAACAACAATATCAATAACAAGATGAATAACCGGCTACTCCAGACAACAAAATACCAAGACGAGCCTATATGTACCCCCACCTCCCCAGACTTGGAAGTTTCAATCAATATACAACAACACAAGGCATACTCCTCACCCATACCTATATAACTATCCCATATTAGCTTATAGATATAGGTGTATACTGGTGATAGGAGATGCACATGATGGAATAATGTAAAGTACATAATCATTATCACAATCTCATCATCATAACATCTTTATCATAACTGTTATCATCATGGCCATAAACCTCCAGCCTTGACGGGTATCAATGCATCATCACAGTATCTTCCGATCATTCTGAGTGTAAATATCATCATCACAATATCCCCCAGCCTTGTTGGGTGTCAATATATTATCACAATATCCTCCGGCCTTGCCGGGTATCAATATGTCAACATAATATCTAAGAGGAATAGCATCTGTAAGGACCCAACATTATGTCTAAGAGGGGATAGCATCTCTATGAGCCAAATATTAAGTCTAAGAGGTAATTGCATCTCTATAGGTCAGACTTCATATCAAGAAGAAAGTAGTATCTCTACAGGCCAAAATATCATTATCCAAGGAAAATACATCATCATCCAATAAGCCACAGAGTTATTTTTTTTAAATTTAATTTGTGGTTTTATCAATAACTCAACCAAAAATAATTAAATAGTATCTACAAAGATGAACCAACTTATCATAAATCGGATACAGTAATTTGGGATTAAACAGATTAGATAAATAAACCTGGCCCAATACTAATTTAGCTAGACATATATAAATGTCTGTAGGGTTTCCTAAATGATGTCATTATCTTCTCCGCCCTTATAGCTTAGTTTCATGTGAAAAATGGATTCACCGCCTCTAAATTAGCAATTTGTGAGGCTTGCTCTATGAATCATCAACACTGTGCCATGGAGATTTCAAATTCCTTCTATTAAAAACTCTCACAAGTAAGTAATTTAACATTTTGTGCACTCAATTCAATTTGTTCATCTTCTTCGATCTAACTTTAACCCTTACTCCTCTTCTTATGGTTGTTGTCAGCTGAGTTCTCTTGTGTATGGAATAGTTCTTCATTTTTGGTGTTGAAATGAAGGTGGTAGGTCACTGGGACAAATTACATGTCCAAGTAAGTAATGTTTGCTACTTTCTATTCAACTTTTTTGGCTGCAATCCATTGTTTTGTATTTGTTGACAGATATGGCTAGGAGGGAGAGAAGGGATGCTCAGACCCATACATGTTTGAGCTATCTTCTACTCCTTAGGTGGATTAGATGCTTTTTCTTACTCAACCCTCTTCTTTTACCTAGAGTCCATTTTTTATGGCTGTATTTGTTTAGGCTAGGCAACTTTTGTATTTTGTGACTGGCTTCCAAGGTTGTAAATAGATGATTTTAATCGCTGGTGTCACTTTTAGTTGTATCCTTAATAGCCACATATCCTTTTTTTAGTGAAACTCTGATGTATGAAAACTGTAGTTTATCACTATTTATGATTTTCTTTTCTTTGACTTCTAGTTGCTAAAATGATGTTATACTGAATCCTTCTTTATCGATTAATGTATTTGGTAAATAATCTGCCATTTGGTTCCTTTCTGTCATTATATGTTGAAATCTTACTTGTTTTCTATGAAATAGTTCTATAATCTTCTCACTATGTTCTAAAATATGCCATGGATACTTCAATTCCTTACTCAATACTTTTATCATAATGAGAGAATTCATTTGAAAAATGACTTTGTTAAGATTGGAAATACCATAATGGATTGCTTCTTGAAGCATAAAATATGCTTCTGCGTCCATGTTTATGGTATCTGTAATCTTAGCTCCTTGTGCATATCTTATGTCACCCCTTTCATCTCTTAGATAGAATGCGAAAGATCTAGCCCCTAGATTACCCCTAGAAGCCCCATCCATGTTGTATTTCATCCAACCCTCCTCTGGAAATCTCTACTCCACCTTTGTAATCTTAATTGTTGACCTCCTTTACTCTAGTTGCTGATGTATGTCTGGCCATATTAAAGGATAAACTTGTCTGGGATTCCTCACCTTAAGTAATAGTCCAATATTTTTGTTAATATTGAAAATTACCCTGCGAGTTGACAATGTTTTACCTTCATGTTTAGAACTGTTCATTCTCCTCCATAATTCCCACAAAATCATGTTGGGAATAGTAGACTTTAGCTATTCTTTAAACATCAGGAGTCCTCCATTAGCTAATAAGCTCTCTTAAGCTAGCTCCTTACATAGTGATATATGCACAAAAAGAAAAATAGGACCAAGTCATGTTAGTAGTGCCTGATCGCAGAAACACATGTGAAATGGTTTCCTGATCAGGCATTAGGCAACACCAGCATCTAGTATGTCCTTCAAATCCACTTTATTCTCAAATTATCTTTAACAGGCACCTTACCTTTCCAAAATCTCTATATTAGAAAGGCTGTTTTAAAAGGTAAGACTTTTACCCAGATATTCTTATAATCACATTCCTTTCTTCCCTTTGTCTGATATAATTCCCGGTTCATTTCATAATGAACTTGATAGTAGACTCTAGTATCCATATTGGAATGTCCTTACCTTTTTTTCTATTTGGAATTCTAATTGTTTGCAATATATGCTCAGCCACCTCTTATGAGAAAACATAATTAAATAATTATAAATTCTAGCCTCCATTATGTATCAAATCATTCATATCTACTCCATATGAAGTCTTTGTCCAATTATCAAATAATAGATTAGTATCTCCACTTATTATTCTCCAATATATTTGATACTCTACCAGATTTCTTGCTTATAACATCTTCTTCTAAACTTGTGAACCAGCCCTTATTTTCCAAACTATCTCATTTGGATGTTTGTTTCTGCAATATTTATTATGCATATATCTACTCCATATGGAGTCTTTGGTTCTAAAATTCCACGAAAGCTTGCAAAATAAGGACATTGATACATCTTTGATATTCCTGAATGCTATTCCTCCTTCTTCCTTAGGAATACATAGATTGCTCCATTTTACTCGATGTCTGCTCTTCTCCTCTATATGAGTACTACAAAAGAATTATGCAAACATTCTTTGTATTGTATTCATTACATTCATAGGAGGGTTTATTATGGATAAACAATGGATTGAGATACTCTATAATACATTATTAATAAGAACAACTCTCCCCCTATAAGATAATATCTCCCCTTTCCAGCTTTGTAACTTCCCACTAATTCTGCTCATCATAGATTGATAGTAATCCTTATTTTTCCTCGTGTGAAATATTGTGAATCCAAGGTATGTGAAAGGGAAATCCTTTTTCATAATCCCAGTAACCACTTCTGCCAACACCATAATACGATTGGAAACTCCCTTATACATGTAGAGAGAGCTTTTCTTCTTATTCACCTTTTGACCTAACACTTTTTCAAAATTTTCTAGTGTACTGGTCACTTTCTGCATTGTTCGTAAATCAGCTTTGCATAAAATTATCATGTCATTAGCAAAAGAAAAGTGATTTAACTTAGGGCTACCTCTTGGCACGCCAAATGGTTTAAAGTCCTTGGTGATCATAAAAGACTTTAGAGCTCTAGACATTACTTCTGCTGCAATAATAAATAGAGTGGGCAATAGTGGATACCCCTATTTCAACCCTCTATGTGATTTAAAGAAGCCATTTGGCTGCCCATTTAATAGAATAGAATATCAGTTTTTCCCAACTAATCTGAACACCATATCAATCATGAACTCACTAAAACCCATCTTTCTCAACACTTTTTTAAGGAACAACCAACTAACTCTATCATAAGCTTTCATTATATCCAGCTTGATTACCATATTAGGAATCCTTCCTCTTTTCCTTATGTCTATGATGATTTTCTGTACCGTTAATATGTTCTCAACAATGCTTCTTCCCTGTACAAAACCTGCCTGTTTCTTTGAAATGATAGAAGGTAGAACTCTCTTAATTCTTACATAAATAATATTCTGGAAAAGATCCTGCTCACAAAATTACTCAACGATATTGGTCTCATATTTGAAAATATGTTTACGATCAAATTTTTGGGTAATAGTACCAAGTTTGTGTGAGTCACAAATTTTGACAATTCAAACCCACAAAAGAAAGCTATAATCATCTTATGAATATCTTTTCCAATAATCTCCCATGCATCCTAAAAAAATGCTCCTGTCATACCATCATGCCCTCCAACACTATTCCTATTTAAACCCATAATAGTCTCCTTAACTTATTGTATTTGAGGAAACTTATTCATCTCATTATTCTGCTCTGAAGTCACTACAATTGGTAGTTCATTTAGCATATCAAAATCTTTTTTTCTTCCTCCTTAGAAAATTGTCTCTGAAAGAATCTCGTAGCTTTATCTACAATGTCTTTCTAATCCTCCAACCATTCACCATCATCATTCTGAATATTTGTTATTTTCAATCTAGTCTTTCTTCCTTTCACCACAATATGGAAATTTTTTGTGTTTCTTTCGCTATCTTTAAGCCAATCCAATCCCATCCAGCGTTCTGCTTCCAAAAGTCCTCCCTTTTCAATTGTAAATTCAAATCTTCTTGTTCTTAATATCTGTCTATTATTTCCTATTGGATTTTCCTCAAACTATTTCTCCTTGACTTTGATAATCTCCCCTAATGTTGCAATTTCTTGGAAACTATTACCAAAGTACTCTTTACTCCATTTTTTCAATGCATTTTTAACCCTTTTCAACTTGTGATGAAACACAACAAACGGATTATCCATCACTTCAGTTTGCCAATTTTATTTTATTAGCTCATAAAATGCTTGCTCCTTTAACCACATATTCAGAAACCTAAATGGTTTTCGAATATGTTCCTGAATAGCACTGAAATAATTTTTCAGTGGAGTGTAATCTGAACCACTCTTAAATAGATGCTCCACTTCAAGGATTGGAAAGAGTTCTTATAGTTTATCATTACAAAGAACCCTATCCAATCTGTTGAATAAACAATCTTTATCCATCCTATCATTCCACCAGGTATATTTTCTACCTTTGAATCCTGGATCCTCCATTTTACACAGATTAATACAATGCATAAAATTTTCTATCTCAGCCACTGTTACTGCTAACCCCCTTAGTTTTTCCTCTTCACATACTATTACATTAAAGTTACCCCTATCAACCAAGGATCTTGAATTGTCTGAGCCATATCCACCAGTGAATCCCATAGCAATAGTCTCTCCTATTGTGTACATTTAGCATAGACCAATGTAACCACAATTGTAATACCTGTTTCCTGATTGATCAACTTAATGGCCAATTGTTGCTCCTCATCTTTTATTATAAACTCATCTACAAAATCCTCAATAAAAACATATATTTTTCCTGAACACATTACAACAACTTGCTTCATGCCCAATCTTCTTCTACATTTATCAATAGTGTGGTTTTCTTGGAATGGCTCCGTTAAACCAATGAATGAGAAATGGTATCTTCTTTGCAAAGTGATAAGTCTAGTGAATGCCTTTTGTGTGTTTACTGATCTGATATTCCAGATTAGTGCATTTACTTAGACTTATTTTTTAATGAATTCCTTGCTTGTATTGAGGAGGTTTTTAACTCCTTTATCTTTTTTCTTTTGAATGCCTTGATTTGTCTTTATTTTTTCTATCTTCCTCGGAGACAAATTGCCTTCAACCCCTACTTTTTCAATAGTATTGGTCAAATTTCCTTCATCCAAGTTTAGCTTTCCCAGATTACTGTATTCAGTTTGATTTTCAGCTTGGATTCCTAGAGGTAGTATATTCTCAATCACCTTTTCTTGTTCTCCATTTTTTATACTACATCAATGCCAGTTGCTTTGTTTTATCCTATTCACTTTGCACTTCTATCTCAGCTAACTGCTTAGCTTCATCATTTCCCCTTCTGCCTTTGCTGACCAGGAGATTCATTAGTTTGTTGTTCTGCATCGTCCTTTATTTCTTCCTTATTTAGTTATTGCTCCTTATGTTTCTCCTGCACTTCATGTTCCTTCACCTTTTCTTTGTTTGAATCATTGTGCCCTAAAAGATTTATCTACCCATTCCTTTGTACTTTCTTTGGGCTGCTGCTTAGCTACACTCTGGTTTGTCTTTCATCCCATAGTTTACTTGATTCTTATCAATAGCTAATGCATCAAACTTATTGGAAACTGGTACTTTTTGCTTCTCTTCTGCTTCTACTTCCCCTACTATATGCCCATATCTATCTCTTTTATATTTGCTCCTTCTTGTAAACCACTGTTGTTTGTATGTATTTCTCCTTCTCGGGTTATTATCTTCAGCTTGCTGTTGTGTGTCTTCATCTATTTATTGACTCAATTGATTCCTTTGCTCCTCCATTTTTTTCATGTAGCTCTGGGTGCTAATTCTAACATGTGTTATCATCATGACCTTGTAAGCAACATTCCTTACAATATTGAGGCATGTAATCATACTATATCTAAATCCATTTGAATTTTATATCCCCAGTAACATCATCTTCTTCATTAATCTTTACCCTATGAGGTAATTTTGCTACCAAATCAACTTCAACTTTCACACGTGCATAACTTGGCCTTGTCTGATTTTTCGTAGCCATGTCGACCGTTAATGGTTTTCCAATTGCTGACGCTATTGAAAAAATGGCCTCCTTCACAAAGAAGTTAGGAGGTAAATTAGGGAATGAGATCCATGCAACTCCTATTGATGTTTTCCATATCCGATTCGAACAAAGGATCCCACTTAAGGGTGCACATCTACCAATACTTTTCTTTGGCTTTTATGTAATAAGCAGCTATTGAAAACAATTTTACATTATCCTCCAATGCTGCCAATATAATAAGAATATACCTTGAATCAAGCACTCTAATATTGCAATCGCTTTTTATTCCACATTGATGCAGGATCGATTTCCTCAATTCTATGATATTCGGGTTTCCATATGAAAGTTTACCAATAATAGCATATTGTAAATTCTCCTGCATTAGTAAGCTCCTAATTTCGAATGATTTCCAAGTAATGCTTGCTTCTCCTTCAACTAAAACAACTGGTTTCATGGTACTCTTAATTCCTTAACACATCCATTCTTAGGTTTCAATATATTAGCATACGCCTGTTTATCCATCGATTCTTCGTTATCACAGGTTCCTTTCTCATTAATAAAAATCTATTTGAGTTTTTCGATAGGTTTATCCCATCGGAGGAGGTATCCCTGGCGGTTGCACCAATTTGTCAAAAATATCCAAGTGAGATAAACTGAAGTAAGAAGCTCAATTTTTGCATATTTGGTGGATTTCTCAGCTAAGGTTACAGAGATATATTCTGAGAAAAGTTTTTAAAAGAAAAAAATTCAAACTTTGACAAAAAGGTTGGATCACAAATAATTAGTTAGATCCCTGGGAGACTATCAATTCATGGATAAGTTTATCTAAGATATGAAACAGATCCTTGATCAAAGAGTTTAAACTAGAAAGCCACGAAGTAACGTTATACTAAGATTAGCTAGCCTCATCCATGCCTAACATCCACAACTAAGTCCACAAGGCTTGGCCTAAGTGGGCCGAACAATCCCATTTATAATCCTCAATTTCCATATTTAGGCATGCTACACCCAAATTAGGCTACGGTATCTAGTTCAACTTCTAGATGTCAAGCAAGCCATAACCAATCATAAGATAGGAACTTCATAAAAAAACAAGGACATTTAAGTCAACTTTACCCAAATCACAGTTTCAATACTACCATACTAGTCCAATAAGATTAAATAGGCTAATTAGGCTTCCGATGCTAAAACCACATCCCAAACCTAGCATCATATCGTATCCATGATACACACTAATCTAAACTAGAAAGAATGAAATAGGATTCTTATGGGTTGTAAACATACCATATTATGAGTTCAAAACAGTCATCTAATCCCCAAACATCAATAATCAATGCTAAGTTATTCTACACAAAATCAAGCCTAACATCCGCATTCACAGCAATATATATCATACATTATCTATGAAGAAAAGTAGATAGAAGCCTACCTCAATGCCAAATAGCTAAACCTCACTCCATACACCACATGCCTATCTTCACTTCACAATACTCAAAATGCCATCATGCTACCAAAAACATAATTTTCTCATCAATACGAGTCTAATGATATCCATATTGCACTAATGTGCTTCGGGTCCAAAAATGACTCCAAAACCCCAAGTAGGTCCCACATATAAAAAATGAGTTTCCAAGGCCAGCCCAATGTTCACACATAAACAAGAAATCATAACCCTCAAGAAATGGGTGAAAAATAAGCATACTTTGGGTTAAAATAAAGCCCTAAGCTAAATTGGGGTTTTTGGTCCAAACTAGGAAATTGAATCATGAATTCAAAGGATTCTTACTATAAATTTGAAGATAATTGCAATAAAAGATGATAACCAAGTTCCCAAGTCACCCACCATGACCAATTTTTAATTGGCATACCATATTAGGGTTTCTAGGTATCAATGAAGGAAGAAGATGGCCAATTCTCATCCCAAAATAGGTATTTAAATAACGCTTCCCAGGCCTTCATCTAGGGTGATCGTGAACCCACGTATACCGCAATCGTGGTATCGCAATCATAAGTCTCCTTTCGTGATCGCGGTCCTTTGTTGCATTATATGACAGCTGAAACTTGGAATTTGATTCCAAGTTTCAATCAATGCCTAGATATGCATTTGTAATCCAATTTTTGCAAATGAAATACGTAACCACGTTAAATTTGATGTTTTGGATGCGCTGGAGAAGGCGGATTTTTAATCCGAGATTGTTTCAACCAAATGTGGGTCCCATAGCTAAACTCTTAAATTTTTAACATTTCAATCGATAGGTCGAAATGAGCTCGGGTGTATTGGGACCTAAACCAAAGTCCTACCTAGCCTAAAATTTATATTATAGATATGCTGGCACTGTCAGAATTTGCATCCGAGATAGTTTTACTAAAGTTTTCACCCGGTGGCCATTTGGAACCAGCAAAGACTTTTGAATAGAGAATTGGTTCTAAAAATCAAACGAACTACCCGATACCAAACCATCGGTCCCAAAAAGTCATAAATAACTTGGGGCAGCTATGTAGAAGCTCAAATGATGAAGATAAGAGTAAATATGAAAATGACCGAAAGGGTCATTACATTATCCACTACTAAAAGGACTTTCGTCCCTAAAAGTGAACGGATAGAAAGAATCTCAAAAGTTCAAAGGGATGAGATACTGGGCCCATATGCTTGAAGCATAACTTCTTAGATACCCTTAGCGAAAAGAAAACACTTCTAAGGGATTTTGCCATAGGTATCCCTTTTTCAACCAGCACCGTCATTCTTCTTCCAAATAGCCAAAACTCAACTTAACCGCTAACTAGCCTCAAACTTAACCAAGAAGATAGATGCATGCACATCTAAACCATATCACACTGATACCATCTCTACATCCGCATAAATCAACAAAGGCTCCTCCGAGCC